>NC_134487.1:192414722-192462311 GCF_040206685.1 Ascaphus truei | reverse complement strand
GAGAGAGGGGAGACGGGGAGACCAGAGAGAGGGGAGATGGGGAGACCAGAGAGAGAGGGAGACGGGGAGACCAGAGAGAGGGGAGACGGGGAGACCAGAGAGAGGGGAGACGGGGGAGACCAGAGAGAGGGGGGAGACTAGAGAGAGGGGGGAGACCTGAGAGAGGGGGGAGACCAGAGAGAGGGGAGACGGGGGGAGACCAGAAAGAGGGGAGACGGGGGAGACCAGAGAGAGGGGAGATGAGGGGAGATGGGGGAGACCAGAGAGAGGGGGGCAGGGGTGACTGACTGACCGGGACAGGGGTGACTGACTGACCGGGGCAGGGGTGACTGACTGACCGAGGCAGGGGTGACTGACTGACCGGGGCAGGGGTGACTGACTGACCGGGCAGGGGTGACTGACTGACCGGGGCAGGGGTGACTGACTGACCGAGGCAGGGGTGACTGACTGACCGGGACAGGGGTGACTGACTGACCGGGAAGGTTGACTGATTGGGTGGGTACCTCTGGTGTCACACACATACTCCCATACACACATACACATTCTCCCATATATATACACACACACACCCATATATACACACACTCCCATATATATACACACACACTCCCATATATACACACACTCCCATATATACACACACTCCCATATATACACACCCCATATATACACACACTCCCATATATACACACACTCCCACATATACACACACTCCCACATATACACACACTCCCACATATATACACACACTCCCACATATATACACACACTCCCACATATATACACACACTCCCACATATATACTCATTCACACTCCCACATATACACACACTCCACATATATACACACACACTCCCACATATATATATACACACACACACTCCCACATATACACACACACACACACTCCCACATATATACACACACACACACTCCCAAATATATACACACACACACTCCCACATATACACACACACACACACACACATATATACACACACACACACTCCCACATATATACACACACACACACACTCCCATATATATACACACACACACACACACATATATACACACACACACACACATATACACACACACACTCCTCCCCCCCCTACACGCACACACACACTCTCCCCCTACACACACACTCTCTCTCCCCCCCCTACACACACTCTCTCTCCCCCCCCTACACACACTCTCTCCCCCCCCCCCTTACTCACCATGGATCGCTGTGGTCTCCGGTCTCTGTGACAGCCGAGTGTCGCTCTCGGCCTCGGCGGCTGTCGCTGCGGGTCACCGGGTGGCAGTGAGGGATCCTGACACAGGGGAGAGAGGAGTGGGGGGGCTAGTGATGCGGCTGGTCACTGGAGGCCGGGGACACGGAGTTGGAGGTGAGATCGGGAGTGAGTGGGGAGATTTGGGGTGTCGGGGGTGTCACGGGTGTTGGGGGGAGATTGGGGTGTCGGGGGGGGTCACGAGGGCCGGGAGAGATTGGGGTGAGGGGGGGGGTCACGGAGGCCAGGAGAGATTGGGGTGAGGGGGGGTCACGGAGGCCGGGAGAGATTGGGGTGAGGGGAGTCACTGAGGCCGGGAGAGATTGGGGTGAGGGGGGGTCACGCAGGCCGGGAGAGATTGGGGTGAGGGGGGTCACTGAGGCCGGGAGAGTTTGGGGTGGGGGGGGCGGATGGCCCGATGGGAGGGGGGGCGACAGATGGCCCTGCAGGGGCCTGAGGCAGACAGGCGTAGAAGGGGCTGGCTGCCGGAAGGGGGAGGAGTGGAAGCGCTGAGGAGGGAAAGTTGCTCAGAGAGCCGGAGGCGGGGGTAATCTCCCCCAACAACATGAACCCGCCTACGGCTTTTTTTTTTTTTCTCCAGCGCGAGCGCGGGAAAAGCAGCAGGGCGAGCGCGGGAAAAACAGCAGCGCAAGCGCGAGAAATTTAAAAACACACGTGTGCTGCTTGGGCCAATATTTACTCGCCCGGGGGTTAAATCCACACGCCCCAGGCGTATATAATTGTCGAACACTGTATATATATATATATATATATTATTTTACATATATATATATATATATATATTTTATATATATATATATTATTTTACATATACTGTATATATATATATATTTTTACATATATCTTTATAAATGTATGTAAAATATAAGTATGATTAAGCAACCTACAAAGAAATGGGAAAGGATATGCATGTAGCTATTTAAAACATTCGATCTGCAATTGACAACATCACTGCCAAATTAAAAACAAAGCCAAATGAAAATAAAAAAACCATCTCATAAGAGAATAAAGCAAGCACCTATCCAAAGCAGTAAAGAGTAAATTGGTATAAAACTTACTATTGAACAATTTGTACATGAAGCAAATAATATTTACATCATGTACACAATTGCAATCAATGCTCAAAAACAAATACACGCTTGAAAGTAAACATTCTATATAAACAAAGCAAGTCGACAATAATAAATTAACAACACACAATTAATGTCATCCGAAATACATTACAAGCAAATCTAAACAAAAATCCCTATTCAAGATTGGTAGACAAACACAAAACCAGTGCAAAAACAAATGTATTCCTAACTAACACGATCATAAACAATCTAAATGCACCAAATAAGCCACATTAAACCATTAAGGCAGGGTCCCAACATATACCCATGCAATCATAATCATCTGAAATGAAAAAAGTAATTCTACATTAAATTGCACACACAAAATAGTAAGCAAACAGGGAAAAGACTTGTAGAAGACATGAAAAAATGCAATAAACATTTGTAAAACAACCCTTTAATAAACATGTAGTATATAGCTCAAGAGGGATATATACATACATGGGCATGAATAGAACATTAAAAAAATAAATACAACTTGTGAGAAAAAAACAACATTACAACTTAAATAAAATACATTTCTTGACTTTACTGACCATTAGATGACCAATGACCGACTTGAGGGAAAACCGCTATGTCTGCAACAAATCCAAAGACAGGAACCAGCAACCCATAAAATAATAAACCTTTGTAATCCAATGTGGTGTCTTCTTTCTTGTCTTTATAATCCATACCGTCTGTGGTCTTCTTTTCGGGGTTTTCTTCACCGTCTGCGGGGTCTTCGGGGTCTTCTGGCTTCTTCTTCTGTGACGCAGGTCCATCTTCTTCTGAGGGGAGGTCCTCTCCCCACGGCGTCAAGCTGGAAAATGAGACGACATAGGCTTTTATAGGCCTATGACGTCACATTTTGCATCAAATGGTTCTCACGGTCCTGATTGGTCCGTGAAAAGCATGTGATTTTGGATATGGCTAACACAAATGATGACGTCATTTAAAGGAAATGAAGCCAGCCAATCAGAATGGCTGTGCTTCATTTTCCCTTTAACGTGACATCAACAAAACCAACATGGCGCTGTCACATGGGACTACAGCCAATGAGATCGTTGATTTAGTTTCCACGATCTCATTGGCTGTAGTCCCATGTGACGGGGCACAGTTTTTTTTGTTGACTACTGTGACTTAACCCCTTCATTGCCTTAACGAATAGCCGCTAAGGTAATGAAGCAGCATTACTGTATTTTTATTATTTGTGTACATGTGCAGAGGGTCTCCGGACATGAACCGTGTTGGTTTTATGTCCGGGGACCCCCTGCTTCCCGAGATACAAGCACCTTTATGAGGTGCCAGTATCTCCTATGAATGGAAATGTCCCGCGTCACGTGATCGGGGTATCTCAATGCATAGGAGATACCGGCACCTCATAACGGGGCCTGTATCTCGGGAAGCAGGGGGTCCCTGGACATAAAACCAACGCGGTTCATCTCCGGAGTCCCCCTGCACATCTACAATAGTAATCAAATTGTTATGTACACATTTTTTATTTGCAGCCGAGATTTGTGCAGAGAGAGGCGGATCTCGCTCTCTGCTGACAGATCTCACCAGCGGAGCCCTTCTCGCCAGGGCTCGCCATCTCTCTGCCGGATTACTCTCACAGATATGCGCACCTTCCTGCATACTGCGAGGGGAATCCGCCAAAAACATGGAGAGTTTAAAGTATGGCGAATGGCCATTCTCGTAGTTCTCTGCATAGGCCCCATAATCGATGAAGAAATACAGATAACCTCATTGCACTTAGGAAAGCAACATCTTGTGGTCAAAAATACATATTTTATTTTTTATTGCAGTAAAAAAGAAAAGGTAGCACAACATTTCATGGGAAACCCTTTGTCATGTGGAGTAACACATATAGGGAAACTTACATCTATAAATAACCTACAGGATGTCATGAAAAGTGAACACCGCCTTTCCTTAATGCCCACATCAGCTTTAATGTCACTATTCATGTGCACTAACGTCATTTACAATTATTACACTTATATACTGTAAGCACAAAAAAATAACGTGAGCTGTGACCAGAAGTTAAAAGGTATTGTTCAGATTACATACACAATTCCAGTATAGTAGTATGTCTCATCAAACTCATAGTTTCAATTAAAGTGTCACTTAGAAAATAGTCACCTAGGAAAGTACACCTATATCGTATATGCTTAAATAATTGCACAAAAGTTTTAAAATAACTACAGCACTAGAAGAAGTGCAACACCATTTTTACAAAAATACAAATATGTGAAGCAAAACAATCACAGAATGGTGGTCATACAGTGGCGGCCGCCTTTAATCTCCTGTGGCCGTTTACCCGTGATTTTTGAAATCGCGGGCAGATGCGGCATGTTTTCAGCCGTTTTCGGCGCCGCGGGCGCTTTCAATGTTAAGCGCCATTAGCGCTGAACGGGAAATGTGGCTGACGCGCGGCCAAGTCCGTTAGAAACGGAAAACATCTCCAAATTTTTTCAGGGATGTAGGAGGCTTAAAGGGGCCGTGACAGTATGTGTTACTAGAGTGCCTTAGGAAAAACAAATTAAATATCAATAATATACTATACTATCTAGTGGACTACTAAAAAAAAGTAGCCAGGTATTGAAAGGTAGTAAATAATTAAGCAGAAAATCAGATTGCAGGTGGCTATTCATTCAGACCTCAAAATATACTATCTCATTTATTAGGATATTATAAAAATTATCACCTTATCCAGGAAGATTATAAAAGCAGTCAGTAATCAACATTTTACTGTAACCTTTGTATACAAAATGTTTTGTCATTTCTTCTGCTTACTGAATATTTATTTGTCCTTGCTACAGTTACGCTTTAATACTTAAAAAGCACCTATTGGGATTGCCTTTATTGTACTTGTAGTTGTTTCCTTTCTATTAATCATACCATCTTTCTTGCTGATAGTCAAATCTAGAAAGGAAACAGAATCCTTACTATAATTACAGATACATTTTAAAATGTGTATATTCTGATTGTGTATATCTATAAAAAAAAGTATTTAGGTCCACACTCATTCCCACCAAAATCATAAAGATATCGTCAATAAATCTAAACCACGTGTGCCGAGTATTCTATAAAAAAAACACAGACATCCCACCAGCCACCTAATTTCAAAATAAAAATATTATGACTCTGGCATTGGTGGCCCCTAATTTGCAGAAAGTATTCTACTGGTCTCAGGCTTTATAGTACTTCTTGATGCATCTTTTACGTACAAAGGTAAAGTATACAAAAATGGTCTGAGAACAGTGTCTACATACACTGCAGTACCTATTACCTTTACTTTTAGTTCACAACTTCCAGAGTCAATAGAATAACCTGTGGGTACTTTATTATTTTTGGGTATCTCGGGTATTGTATAAAAAGTTTGTATCTTTGTAAATTCTTTTTCATTTATTAGATTATTATATCTTGCTTCTAACAGTATTTTGTCAAGATCCATTAATCTAATAGTTCATAACACTTCCTATCGCCTAACAAGTTCAAAGTTTCTTTATTATAAAAACTTTCATTTATTAAAATTATATTTACCCCTTTATCTGATGGTTTAATTGACAAATCCCCTTTTTTTAAATTATGCAGAGCTTACCTTTCTTGTTTACTTAAAAT
The DNA here is from genome assembly GCF_040206685.1 of Ascaphus truei. Lineage (NCBI taxonomy): Eukaryota > Metazoa > Chordata > Amphibia > Anura > Ascaphidae > Ascaphus > Ascaphus truei. The sequence goes on along the minus strand of NC_134487.1, from coordinate 192,456,301 downwards.
GTAATTCTTTTGTTTTAAATCAGAAATTCACTGTACTGTAGGTCTTTCAAAAATAATTTTACAAAGATATCCACATTTGGGCAGATTGAAAATGGAGGCATGTATTTTGAATCCGGTTTTTTATTTGTAAATCTATTATTAAGATAAAAATCTCAGTATATTCCTTCAAGTCAATATTTTCTAGATTTTAAACATCAGTAAATCTAACAGTCCCTGCTCTCTGTAATTCTTCTAATTGTTGTAAGAAGAATTAATCATTAAATGTCAAGGTAATTGATTTTTTTTATGTTCTTAAATGTTATGCAATACTCGTTTCCTTGCAAATAAAATGTCTTCTTTTGCTACACTGAATGTATTGCTTTCATACATTAGTTAAAGGTCAAACTTTTCTCTAGTAAAGAAACATGCCTCTGTGAGTTTGATATTTTTAAGATTCCCAATAGTTTAATGACTCTTTATTCGGGTCTAGTATTTCTTTCTCCTTCTGGTCCTTTGATCTCGAGTATAAGCCCATCTTTTCCTGTCTCTTATAACCCTTTTCCCTGCTTGTTTTTTTATATCACTGCCCACTATTGAATCTGATAAAAAATGTGAGTAATCTCTCATAGTGCTGGGGAGAGATTGTCACGGTAATTTATGACAAGATATAATAAACACCAAATATCTGGGTTGAAATGAACGAGGCTTAGATATAATAAAATATATTTATTCCTTAAAAAGGTGAACACAGCAATATAGTACAATTAACAGGCAAGAAGGTAATACTTACTTAGGGTTGGGGAATGGAGAAGTATCAGCTAGCAATTCTCCAGCAATCCGGTGACATTCAAGATGAAATCAGAAGAACAAGAACTGTAGGGTTGACCCAGTTTATATACCTTTGTAACCCTATTCTTAACATTGAATACAGACTATTGGTGAACAATTATCTGTATCCAATCCCTAACGTGGAAACACACTTTTAACCCATGCCCCCCACATCTAATCAGGGGCGCCGGCCAGTCTACCAGGTGAAGTATCTGGCAGGATCTTCATTGTTTGTAAGTGTAAGATATAACACTTCCAAACCACTCCAGTTTGATGCTTCTCCGCCCTCATGTAAACAGTTAGAGTGGCGGAGTCTTTTGATCAGTATTTGGTTCCTAGACTTTGGGTCGCCCCCCCTGACCATTTGCATTCCTTTGTGTGAAGGAATCTTCGCGGGTTTTTATCCCAGCTTTGGAATACAGTATTAAAGTTAAAACACACACATATTAAAATATCCGGATCCGTTAGATCCAGCGGGTCCAAACTTCCCAGACCTTACTGCCGGAACTGGGGAACTATAGGGTCCAAGTTTCAGCCCGCTGTGATCTTCAGAACTGGAGATACACAAATACCATTTAAACCGTTTCATACTTTAACACAAAATTCTCTAAGTTTTCCACTAAATCCCCATGGAAAACAACGGGCCCCGCCGCCATAGACTTTCAACGGTAATCCGCCACCACTGGCGGCTATGGGAGTCTGCCGCCATCGACTTTCAACGGGGCATCGCTGCCGTTGAAGCCTATGGGGTTTCTCCGCCATAGCCAGTCAATGGGGACCGGCCGCCATTGAAGTCTATGGGAAAAACTCCGGAACCTTTATGGTGGTCCATACTCCGTCGGGTTGATCAGAAAGGGTAAGGAATGGTTTTGCAGCCATGCCGGAGCAGTGACTACAGGTACCCAAAACCATGGCCCTCTGGACCCTCCAGAACCGGAGATATGGGCTATGATTTGTAGGGTTTCGGACTTAGCTGTTTTCTCGTGCTGCTTCTGCCGCTGCCATTGGAACCTATGGCGTGACCCGCTCTGCCAGCACGACCCTTTCCGGGGTCCTGGATTCTGGGACCCGGTGGTGGTCGAGTGAGGTGAGGCCTAGGAACTAGGGGCAAAAAGAATTTTATTTCTGGGTGCCCTAGAACCTAAGATTCCCACGCCACTTGACGTTGACCTTGACTAATCAGTGATGAAAGCTCTCTTTCAGACAATGTATCCGCTTTGCGGTTTCGTGGTTTGGACGGCTGCCAACTCGTTCCTGGACAGCGCCGTCGGGGAATCTCCATTGAAGTCAATGAGCCCATTGACTTACAATGGGAAACCGCCGCTCCTCCTCTCGGACGCCATCTGCTGGTCTTCGAGGGAAACAGGTCCAAAACAGCTAGATCCGCCATTGAAATTAATGGAGCTCCAATGGCGGCCTATGGGACCCTGCAAAATGGTGCCTGATAAGATGGGAAAATTAAACAAAGGGCTATAGTCACTATACAACTATTAACCCTTGCCCTCCCGGATGGATCCCAGTGTGTGTGTGTGTGTGTGGTGCAGACACTTACATTATAATGAAACATGGGAACAGGAGAACATACATTTTCATGACATGACAAGGTGTAAACCACATTCCTGGACCGCAGTCCAGTTAACCCCTTGCCTCCCTGGTGAGGTCAGGGGGTGGCCATATGGCGTGCAGCCCCTTTAATATCGGGCCAATCCCCCTCTCCCTCTACAGAGATGACAATAGGGATACATCACAAGCCCGGAATCTCCTGGAATCCAAATCGGCATAACAATCCATACGCACCGCTACGTTCTCTTCTGATAACTTAGTCCCTCCTGACCGCGAGTTAGTCCAAATCTCCTGGAACCCAAATCGGCATAAAATCCCAGCTGTGACCGCTACGTCCGATTCTGAGAACTTGGGTGCAAAATGCTGGACTTAGGGGGCTATGCACTAAGCTCAATGGCTTTGCGTTCTGATTTTCCAAAAAAGCAGGTTCGTTAAAAAGTGAAGCCGGGGACGCGATTCACTAAGGCCTTGAGCCCATTTTTTAACATACCTGCTCAAAATAGCTCAGAACAGCCACAGCGTACGTGTTGCTTTTTTTCCCCCTGCTAGCGGTCTTAACCTTTACTTACGTTAGCTGATAGAAAAAAAAGCCGCTTGTAACATTTGCATGGAGATTTGCCAAGGGATCGTACACTAAATAAATACATGTTAATAATAGTGTACATGAGCAGGGGGTCTCCAGAGCTGAACTGCATTGGTTTCAGGTCCGAGGACCCCCTACTTCAGGAGATACAGGCCCTGTTATGGGGTGCCGCTATCCCCTGCACTTTAAAGATCCCGCATCACATGACCGGGACATTTAAAATCTGCAGGGGATACCGGCACCCCATAAAGGGGCCTATATCTCCTGAAGTAGGGGTCCCCGAGGCAGAAACCAATGCGGTTCAGCTCAGGAGACCCCCTGCACATCTACACTAGTATTAAAACAACATAACAATAAATAATAATTCAGTACCGTAGCGGCTATCCGCTATGGTAATGAAGCTGCATTAATGTACATTTTAATAATAGTGTACGGAAGCAGGGGGTCCCCTGAGCTGAACCGCATTGATTTCTGCCTCAGAGACCCCCTGCTTCCTGCGTTACAGGCCCCGGTATGGGGCATCGGGTGCAAGTGTCACCGCCATCTTTATAGCGTCCAAGGCGCGACGTGGGCTCTATAAATCAAGTCACCATAAATCAATTAGCATTCATTAATCAAATCACTAAACAATTTAAATTCCATCCATAACAATTAACTATTTCAATCAATTTTTAATACAAGTTACCATCAGACAAAATATAAGTACCAAAAAGAATACAATATACAAAAGCAAGCCTCACCCTGACCTAAAGTACACCATACAAGACCAAAAATTACATTATCTAATTCGAAAATACATTATACACACATTTAAGCACAGCAGCATAGCCAAAATCATTTTAAACACAGCAATACAAGCATTTCCTACCAAACCATTTCTTACCCTGTATGTATATATGCCTGGAATTTCCACACTTTTTGCTTCTTGGGGAGAGGGGGCCACCCTTGCGGAAAGGATTCAGCTGCTTGCGGCTGCCCAAGAGACATCAGCCTTACATCCCCAACGTGATAACAGGGACCTGTCCACCCCCCCGAGTGGACAACCACAACTTCAGCAAATTCATTTATGGCATGGACAAAATAGATCGGTACCTGAAAATCTTTGAAACTCAGTGTCATTGGTACCGGCTGCCAGAACGGGGTTGGGTTTTCCAGCTTACACCGTTATTGTAAGGGGCCGCCCTGGAGAATGAATGACTATCAGCATGTGTAAGCCCTTTTACTGACTCAGTATGCCCTCACACCAGAAGCTTACAGAGGCATGTTCAGGATGAAGGAAAAGCACAACAGGGAATCCTACATGCGGTTTGAGTCCCGCATGGCATTGCATGGGACACAGTGGGTGGATTGATGTGGTGCCACAAAGTATCACTGTGACGGGGAGGGGGTAACCAGGCTTTATAATAAATGTTAAGCCCACTTGGTTACCCCTAAACTGGGTTTGGGGGTCTGTAGGAGGACATGTGCAGAGGTACACAATGGAGACTGTTGTAATGTGAAATCATAACAAGGCTTTATTGTGCCTGTCGCTTAAAACACAGCAAAAAATCAACATAAGCGAAATAGTGAGCCAAACAAAGAAAACCTATCTCTGCTTTGAAAACTATCTACACATGTAGCTCAGCCCTCTCTGACTGGGTTGGTTAGCTAGGCTCTTTTCCAGCCCCAAATTATGGAGACATTTATCAATACACAGACCTAGATAATAGTCTCATACGAAAAAGTCTTATCTGTTAGCTGGGCTGCTGTAGGGGAAGCTTCTCTGCTCTCCTGGATCCGCACCCTTGTGTGCACAGAAAATGTCAGGCTCCAGGTTAGAATCTTGTCCCCTTTGTCTTGTGGTCAGCTTGTCGCTCAAGACATCTGCCCTTCCTTGGTTCAGCCCAGTTGTGGACTAAGGAATCTCTGCTCTGTCTCCAAAGTTCAGCTCAGGTGTGAGCAAAGGAGTCTCACTTCCTGTCTCAAAAGACAGGCTTTTCTAAGCAATCAGGCAGGTGGTGTTAGTTAATTGCCTACCAGCAGTTAACCACCACACTGCTGGATTAGAGGCACATTTGCGAACAGGGATAAGTCCCCTGTTACATACCTCCCCTGTTTGTGGGAAGCTCGGGCTTACCACGGCCAAAGCCCATCCTTCCACTCTCATTCGAGATCTTTCTGTGACTTGAATGAGAGTGGATGGAGGAAGAGAACCCTCTGTCCCGCTGGGATTGGAGCCCTTTCTCCAGTTTATTTTTGTCTCCTCCCGAAGGTGCTTGAGATCAGCACTCCTCAGTCGCTCAAGGAGGACTTTTTCCAAGTAAAGTCTTTTTACCGAGTGCGCGGTCATGAGATTTCCGTTGCGTCGGGCACCCCTCTTTTTGTAGACAAACTGTATGGCAACAGTTGTAGAGCAGTTAGGACTAGCCTTTCGAGTTTTCCGCTCCTGAAGTGGTCTTTCTGCACCTCCCCCACACAACGGAGTCGCCAGTTCAGCTTCTTTGGGACTGAGTTGCACCTCCACCTCCCTTTCCAGAGAACGTCCTATCTTTTCAGCTTCCTCAGCTAAGGATTCTTCTGGCTTTGATTCTGCACTCCTACCTCTGTTTGTTGCCTGTTGGGCAGCTGTAGGTTTGGCTAGTGCTTTCTTAGGTGGCTCAAACTTCGTAATCTTGTTTTGAAGGTGCGTGGAGTCCCCAACTCTCACTGTACCCTTGCCCTCATGGGCATTAGTTACTGTGGGATACCGGTGCTTGGGCAGAGCCAATACCTTTTTCCGTATTGGAGGAATCTGTAAGTTACTGGTCTGCAGAGTCTCAACCTGTTTGAGTGCGTCTTGCAAGTCTCTTCTCAGGGAATTTATCTGCGCACTTTGCTTTCTCTGAGTCTGTATCAGTGTCTCCTTCATATTCTGGAGCTCTGCAATTTTTGTCGTTAAGGTTGCCGCTGCGTCTGTTTTCTCCTTGGTGTACTGACTCAAGGGAATGGAACAGTCTCTCTGTCTCTCCAGCTCTTGCTCCAGTTTCTGAGCCTTCTCACGCTCCCTCTCATACAGAGTTACCTGGTATCGAAGCTCCGCCTCCAAGGATGCTCTGAAGACATGCAGCGTGGCCTTTAGCTCCTCATATTGCTCTGTGGGGACGTACTGGGTATTCACATGTTCCTGCAGCGCTTGTACCTCTTTAGCAGCCTGCAGCTTTTCTTCCTGCAGCGTTTGCTGCTTCTCCTCGGTATACTGGAGGTGTGTACGCAGACCTTACAGTTGGTTCTGCAGTCAGTGCTCTGCTTCAAACTTTTCATCTTTGAAAAGTTTATTTATTTCTTTAAGCACGTGCAGCTTTTCATTCTTTCCCTTGATGTGTTCTGTCAACTCAGAATTTTCCTTTTTTAATCTTACATTTTCTCTTTTTTCAGTCTCTGTACTATTCAGGGCCTCCTTGCAGTCCACCTTCCATTTTTGCACATCTGCTTGGAGGCGGGCTGTCCCTTGGCGTGAGACTTCCATCTCCAGGTTTAGGTTCTGAAGCTCCTTCTGAGAGACTTTGAGATCTAAGTTAAGATGTAGGATAGTTTTCCTTGAAATGTCCAGCTCCTCAGTGAGACTCTGAAGTTCCTTTCTGGAGACTTCCAGTTCCGTGTGGCAGCTGTTGATCTCATGATGTGAGGCCTCCAGTGCTCTGCGGAGTGTATGAACCTCCTTCTGAGATACGTCCACCTCTCCCCGGACACTGTTGACCTCCTGTTGAGAGTCATTCAGCTCTATGCGAAGAGTGTGAACCTCTTGCTGGAAGACTGTTATCTGCTTCAGTGCCTCCTCATACTTCCGCTTCAGCTTAGCCATCATTTTATCAGATTGGCTTTGCTTTTCATCCGTGGCGGAAATAGTAGCGTTTGCAGTATTTAGCTCAGTCTTGAGATCGTCCAATTCGGTCCTGGCTGCAGAGTACATTGCGAGCACATGTTCCTGTAGCTTCACGTTATTTTTCAGTAGCTCCGCGTAACCATCTTTCTTTTGTTTCAATTGTTCACGGAGTATATCACAGTCACGCCTGGCATTTTTCAGGGCATCCTCAGGGCTGGTCAAGGGATCGACACTCACTTGTTCTGGCTCCGCTTCCCTGGGATGGTTGGTTGAGGGTTCCTCACTGTTGGCACCGGACAGACACTTCTTTGGGGTACACGACTTCTGCCTTGGGCCCTCTGGATATTCGGTTAACCGCGGGACGAATTCTCCATTTTCTCTAGGCTGCAGGGCAACTCGGCCACCCTTTTCATCCACAGGATCTGCGGACGTGTCTGTTCCTTCCATGGTAAGTGAAGAACCGCTTTTCTTTTTCCGCCTTTTTGATTTGGATGACACCGTCCCTTCAGCGATACTGGGGTCTCCATCTTCATTTGAAATTTTAGCAGCGTCACTGGATCCACCTGGCTTTTCTTGCAACTGTAATAGCTGACGGAAATATTCGGTGATCCACTGCTCCCGCTCTTTCTCCTGCTGATCATATTCATCATCAAAGGGAGCAGTCTTTTCGGTTCGTGCCGAGTTCAGGCACCCCCACCATTCTTGGGGTGTTTTGTGGGTGTGACTCGGTTTGGGTTCCCCGTAAGAGATGTCTTCCTCTTTATTGGACTGGAAGGGCCACTCTTCCGTGGGGTAGGGTTCATTTCAGGAACGCTGCATCTTGTCCTCCATTTTTAGGCTATTAGGTGTAATTTTCTTCCTGACCTCAGGAGGCGCTATTGCAGCTGTTGCCACTGTATTTGCTAGAACCCCCTATTGTGGTAGTCCTACAGGTGGGCATATTTTGCTTGTAGAGGTCGTAGCTCTCACAGGCATCTCTGTAGACTTTTCTTTCTTGGGTAAGTTTTACAATATCAGCAGTACTGTGCATGCATTTTCTCTTATCAGGTATACAAGATGTGCAGTTGCTAGGTAAAAATGTTTATTTGCTTTACACCATTTACTTGCTAGGTAAAATCTCTCATTAGGTATGCTGAATGTGTGGTTGCTAGGTAAAAAAAACTTCTGTTTGCTTTAAACCATTTACTTGCTAGATGCAATCCCTCCGCTTCAGCAACAGAATTTGGTTTTCTGCTTGAGTTCAGTAATTTTCAGTCTCATCTTTGGGTATTATGGCATTCACACTTTGGGTGTCTGTTTTGCTCCCAAGATACATAGGTAGACTTTTTTACTTGCAGGAAAAAAAACATTCTTTGCAGTGGAATATTTCTTTCACTCCCGGCAGGGTGACTCAACACTCAGCAATTGGCTTTGGAATACCTTTTACACAGTTCAGCAATTACTTTTTCCCCGGTAGGACAATTTTACACTCTGCATTTGTTTGCTAAAAATTCCCCTGCTTCAGCACAGTCTTGTATCAATTTTCACACTTTTCTGCATATACTCCATTCACAGCTGGTAGCCCTATGCGGTGTGGCAACCTTTATTTGCAAAATCAATACCGCTCGTGGGTCACCATCTGTATTCACTGCTTCAACGAAACTTTTGAAAACAACAAACACCTATCCCTTTTTAAGGACTGACTCACTTCTTGAACCCTGACTATGGCTGGAAGGCAAAACCCCTATTTCAATGACCATATTACACTTTGTGATAGGCAAATAAGGTTTAGCTGCTTCAGCAGTCTCTCTCCTCTTGGGATTCGAGAAAAGAGTCCATCTGTGGTTTTGTAGGTTTCATTGCAGTGTAAGTTTCCTGCCTGGTTGTGAATCCCTTTAATTCTGATCTCTGCTGCAGGTGAATCTTTGTTTTTGTTGCTCAGGTTTGTTTGCAAGACTGTATGCAGGCAAAAGCACAAAAAAAAAATTCCACAGGCAATCTCTAGCCCTTTAAACTTCAAAGGCCCCCTCTCATCCCAAATTTCTGACACCATATCTAGGAGGACATGTGCAGAGGTACACAATGGAGACTGTTGTAAGGTGAAATCATAACAAGGCTTTATTGTGCCTGTCTCTTAAAACAAAGAAAAAATCAACATAAGCGAAATAGTGAGCCAAACAAAGAAAACCTATCTCTGCTTTGGAGACTATATACACATGTAGCTCAGCCCTCTCTGACTGGGTTGTTTAGCTAGGCTCTTTACCAGCCCCAAATCATGGAGACATTTATCAATACACAGACATAGATAATAGTCTTATACGAAAAAGTCTTATCTGTTAGCTGGGATGCTGTAGGGGAAGCTTCTCTGCTCTCCTGGATCCGCACCCTTGTGTGCACAGAAAATGTCAGACTCCAGGTTAGAATCTTGTCCTCTTTGTCTTGTGGTCAGCTTGTCGCTCAAGACATCTGCCCTTCCTTGGTTCAGCCCAGTTGTGGACTAAGGAATCTCTGCTCTGTCTCCAAAGTTCAGCTCAGGTGTGAGCAAAGGAGTCTCACTTCCTGTCCCAAAAGACAGGCTTTTCTAAGCAATCAGGCAGGGGGTGTTAGTTAATTGCCTACTAGCAGTTAACCACCACACTGCTGGATTAGAGGCACATTTGTGAACAGGGATAAGTCCCCTGTTACAGGGTCCTAGAGTGTCAGCCCTTGGACCCATGTATTGAGCATGCATTAATGTACCATGTAATAAAAAATGCGACGATTGCAATTTTTCAGGGTTTACCTTTTCCAGGAGTGTTAGCAAGCGGAGACGACCAGGCTGTGAGTTTCAGGGTCGGTTTGACTGAGAAACTTCTTTAAGATTGCATCTATTTAGCGGGGTTTTAAAGTTACTGGAGACCCCAAAAATGAACACGGGGTTCAGGTTAGATTCCCGCTACATTTAAGCGCAGTGCTCCAGTCAAAACCCTACCATGAAAGCGTTGTTGCGGCTCACCACTAGTCTGCCTGTTTCAGCACAGACCAGAGGGTAAGACGGGGTGTCACGGGAGACCAGGTTTATTAACATATTTTTATACCGGGATCATTGATTGAAGGAAGTGAAATAAACTGTCATTTATTTCAGGAAAATACATACACACAATGTAACACAATTTACAGGGTTAACACACTTACTGGGCACGGGGCTAACGATTAAATCTATCCTTTAAACGAAATTCACAAAAATGACCTTTGTAGGAGCCCTTCCCAATGACCGGTAGGTACTCACGAAATTCCTGGAACTGATTTCGGCATGCAATACCAGAAGCGACCGCTACTTTCTTCAGAAGTGGGACTTAGAAGAATTCTTAAGTCAAAATCTTTGAAGCCGGAGCGCGTCTATTCAGCACAGAGCATATTTGAATTTGCCGCTGTTGGTTTGGTGCTTGGAATCTGCACTCCGCATTGGTTACAAGGTTTCTTATGGGTTTCAGGGTTCCATTCACAAACCTCTACAGCCTATCAGAGCATGGGAATTCTCTTGCCAGCCAATCACCGATTTGCCGGTATTGTAAAGCCATATGGGCACTTTTTTGAAGTGAAACTTCTTTAGTGGCACCTAGTCAATTTTGATGTAACAAAACTCCTTCATGGAGACGAAAATGTGAAACGGAAATGATGTCACGTAATGACCACCGCTCCCCCCACACACCCGCTGACATGCTGTGCCGTAGTGATGGCGGCAGAAGAGGCCGCTGGTGTGATGTAATTGTTGCCAGTAGAGACTGTTGGTTCGTGCACGCACAGACATAGGAGTTGGATGGATGCGCATGCGTAGATGTGACCGCCGGGTCCCTCATGCGCTAATGGGTCCATCGATACCAGCCAGGAAGCATCTGTGCGAGCATGCGCACAATCGGCCGTTGCTGCGAGGCAGCGCATGCGCAGAGTCACCCGCCGCATCCACTACATACACCGAGACACCCGGCACATCCAGCGCATGCACAGAGGCATCACGCTCCCCCTGCACATGCGCAGAGACGGCCGTATCCTCATGCGCAGAAGAATACTCAGCCCAGTGCACAAGCAGAGGTCTCTGGTGCGCATGCGCAGAGTCCTGTGGGGCTTGGCAGCGCGTTGTGCATGGGCAGCAGCAGCACCAGAGGAGAAGAGGAGACGGAGCGCTGACCACCCCCCACACCCCCTGTGTCACACACAGTCACAAGTCACACAGCTACACAGCCACACAGCCACACAGTCACACACACACTGTCACACACACACACTAATACACACACAGTCTCACACACACACACACACTCACTATCACACACAGTCACACACAGTCAAGCCAGTCACATGCATACACACTATTACACACACACTGTCACACACACACACATAGACACACACACAGACACACACAGACACACACACAGACACACAGTCACACACACACACACGAGAAATTCGCAGTTATACGCAGAAATAAAATTACGTTCAAAATAATCTCAAAAAAAATAATCTCAAAATAATCTCAAAAATAAAAATGGCTAAGACTAACTGTAGAGGGAGAGGGTGGTTGGCCTGGTATTAAAGGGGTTGCACCCCATATGGCCACCCCCTGACCTCACCAGGGATACAAGGGGTTAACTGGACTGCGGTCCAGGAATGTGGCTTACACCTTGTCATGTCAGGAAAATGTATGTTCCCCTGTTCCTATGTTTCATTATAATCCTGTATTTTAATGTTTTAAAGTGCATTTCTGTATCTCCAGTTCTGGAGGTCACAGAGAGTTGATATTTGGCCAATGTGTGGAGGCACTGTAGGCATTAAAAACTGGCAAATTTCGACCCACCGTACCCACCAGAATGGAACTTATTAATATGTGTAGATATTAAAGTGTATATGTATGGTATTTTGGTTCTGCTCTGACAATGCAGACTCCATCTGCTATGCTAATAGGTCATGAAGGGCAGCCGGCTGATTGAGCCTAAGCACTGTGATCAAAAGTTAACTGCCTGATTATTTACACTAAGTACTAATCAACCGACCAAGTACTAATCAGCAGACTCTGCCACTCTAATTGTTACCTGAGGGTGGAGAATCATCAAACTGGAGTGGTTTGTAAGTGTTATGTCTACACCTACAAACAATGCAGATACTTCATTTGGTAGACTGGTCTTTGCCCCTGATTTAATTATGGGTCTACCCATAGAGTCCCAGTACACATGGGCTAATTAGCTGGGGGGTATGGGTTAATCTGTGTCTCCACGTTAGGGATTGGATACAGATAATTGTTCACCAATAGTCTGTATTCAATGTTAAGAATAGGGTTACACGGGTATATAAACTGTGTCAACCATACAGTTTTTTGTTCTTCTTCTGATACCATCTTGAATGTCACCGGATTGCTGGAGAATTGCTAGCTGATACTTCTCCATTCCCCAACCCTAAGTAAGTGTTACCTTCTTGTCTGTTAATTGTACTATATTGCTGTGTTCACCTTATTTAAGGAATAAATATATTTTATTATATCTAAGCCTCGTTCAGTTCAACCCAGATATTTGGTGTTCATTATATCTTGTCATAAGCTACCGTGACAAGCTCTATAATTAACTGGTGGCAAGCGGCGGGATTGAAATGAACCTATATTACAGTGTTCTGTGGGACTCTGTCATATAGTGGGAACTCGAGAGTAATTGCGAGTTCCTGGGACTAAAGATATTGAACACACAGTAGTGCAACAGTTAACACAAGTTGTAACACCACCTCACTGCTGCGACCGTGAACCATGAGCGAGGCTGAAGGCTCATCCAACATGAGGACCCGAGCTCAGCTGAAGGACAAGTGCCGTGAATATGGACTGCCCTATGAGAAAAAGGAGGTCGCAGACATGGTTGACGCAATCGGTGACTATGAAGCCCGGCTTTCAGAGCCTCAGAATACGGCTCAGCTTGCCCTTATACAGCCACCCGGAGATCAGGGAAGGAACCAAGAGCCGGGGCGGCGGAATCTCGGGGAGGGAACGAGTGCACCTCCCGGGAGCAGTGCAACAGTAGGGGTACTGGTTGCTGCGGCTACCAGTCCGTTCAGTCCCCTGAAATGTTGGCACTGATTACTGCGTGGTGAGACAGAGGGACACCGGAGGAGCAGCTGCAGTTTATCACTATGGCAGTGAACAGACCCGCTTATTGCCCCCCTGTCCAACCCAACAAAGATGAACTCAAACTGGATCAGCACAGTCTCACAAAGTTCGTGGAAGGTACTGATCAGATAGACAGTTTTCTAAAGAACGTTGAGACACAGTGTCGGCGGTACAAAGTGCATCCCCAGCATAGGGTTGCACGTTTGGACCCCTTACTGTCCGGCTTGGCTAAGCAGACGATGATGGCGCTTCCAGATGAGTATGCTGATGACTATGAACACCTGAAAGAACTGTTATTGTTTCAGTACGGTTTCACCCCTGAAGCCTACCGGGGTTAATTCCGGCAGGAAGAGAGGCAGCCCCAGGAGTCCTATGTCATCTACGTGACCCGCATGGCTTTGTACGGGATACGCTGGGTGGAGGGCTATGAGGCACGGATTACCAACGCCTGCTGGACCTCATTTTCCAGGAGCAGCTCATGCAGCAGTGCCCGCCGGCGGTGAGGGCTTGGGTGTACGACAAGAAGGCCAAGACTTACGAGGAGGCGGCAAGACTTGCAGACGACTATGTGTCCAGCCGAGCCCTGATGACCGCCAAAACAGTAACCAAGGTGGCGGTGGAGGCGGCACCGGCCAGAAAGTCTGCCAATACCCCCCAATGGACTCAGAGGCCGCCTGCAGGCAGCAGTCCACCGAAGGCGGGGGAGCTCCGGCACGAGCGGGTGGCTTCCACCAGAGACTCCGGACCGGTCATGGAACCAATTCCCAGCAAGACCTCTCATGCAACGCCTGTCCCAGTTTCATCGGTGCCTACAGCCAGGAGCGGAGGACATCTCAGCGCAGACCTGCGCAGACCTGCAGCAGACGGACGGCCGGAGCAGACGTCTCACCCCGGTCACAGTCGGTGACCGGCAAGCAGTCGGCTTGCTGGATTCAGGAGCTGCAGTGACCCTGGTCCGAGCTGATATGGTCAGGCCAGAGGAATTGATCCAAGGCCCTGGGATACAGATCACTGTGGCCGACGGAGAGCCACGTTTCCTGCAAGTGACCAGAATCTTTTTGGATTGGGGGGAGGGCCAGGGTGTGCGGGAGGTGGGTGTTTTACCTGGTTGGGATGCCGATGTTCTTCTTGGAAACGATCTGGGACCGATGACCTGCACCTATGACCGAGTGCCCAAGCCAGCTGCAGTGGCGGCGGTTACCCGGAGCCAGACAGCGGCAATGGCGGCGGTGCCAGTCCCCCAGGGTTTGGGACCAATGTTAGCGGAGGGCACAGAGGAGCCCGGGGAGGTAAGCCAGGATCAGTTGCAACCACAGACTGACTTACTGTTCCCCCTCACCCTTCCCCATTCTCCGGACAATGACATGACTAGGGGGTGGCCAGAATTAGGAGCCCAGTTTAGGGAGGCAGTGAAGACAGACCCTACCCTGGCAGGCGTGAGACTTCAGGCGTCCGAATCTCCGGCAGGGGAAGGCACTGAGCACTGCCTATGGTATAAGGGACTACTGTATAGAGAAGAAGGGAACCCAGGGATAGAGGAGGGATTGACCGGTAAGCGACAGCTAGTAGTGCCCCAGGGGTACCGACAGCAACTGTTACAGGTAGCTCACTCTATTCCGTTAGCGGAACATCAGGGGGTCAACAGAATGCGAGCCCGGTTATTACAGCATTACTACTGGCCGGAGGCATCTCGAGATGTAGGCACTTTCTGCCGCTCTTGTGATGCCTGCCAGCGAGTGGGTAAGGCGGGTGTAGACGGACGTTCACAGAGGTACACAATTAGAGACTTTATAAGGTGAAATTATAACGAGGCTTTATTGTGCCTTTTCCTTAACATTAGGAAAACATCCAAACAAGGGGGAAACAAAGCTTCTATTCACTTGGGAGTGGTTCTAGTGAAATACCATGCAATTCACAACTCCTAGTTAAGCATGTCTCCCAGCCCCAAACACATAGCATGACATAAGCAGATATAAGAAGTCTCTTAAGAATGAAAGTCTTATCTGTTAGCTGCTGTAGAGTAAGCTTCTCTGCTCTCCTGGAATCGAACCCGTGCATGCACAGAAAATGTCAGCATCCTGGTTTAGAAGTCTTATTTGTCAGCTCCAGAGATTTGTGTTCTCTTGGTCAGTCTCTCCTGGGAGACTCAAGAACCACTGCTCTGTCTCCAAAGTTCAGCTCACAAGTGAGCTAAGTAGTCACTTCCTATCTCACAAGACAGGCTTTTGTAAGCAATCTAAATCAGGCAGGTGGTGTTTATTAATTGACTACCAGCAGTTAACCACCACACTGCTAGATTAAAGGCACATTAATTGAACAGGGATTACTCCCCTGTTACAGCGGGCGACTGTGTGAAGGCACCCCTGAAACCCCTACCGATAATAGGGGAACCCTTCCAGAAAGTAGCGATGGATCTTGTAGGACCCCTTGTGATTCCTAGCAGGTCAGGGAAGCGCTACATCCTCACGGTGTTGGTTGTGCCACCCGGTACCCTGAGGCGGTAGCGCTTGGCACCATAGATGCCAAGACAGTGGCAGCAGCTTTGCTGAACATTTTTTCTAGGGTAGGTTTCCCTAGTGAGATCCTAACCGATCAGGGGTCGCAGTTTATGCGTGAACTGTTACATTGTCTCTGGGATGCATGCGTTGTACGGCACCGGCGCACTACCCCTTACCATCCCCAGACAAACGGATTATGTGAGAGGTTTAACGGTACCCTGAAGCAGATGCTTCGGACCTTTATAGAGGTGGAGGGGAAAGACTGGGAGATTCATTTACAGCACTTGCTGTTTGCCTACCGAGAGGTACCGCAGGAATCTACAGGCTTCTCCCCCTTCGAGCTACTATATGGCCGCAGGGTACGTGGACCTCTGGACCTATTCCATGAGGGATGGGAAGGGGAGGCTACTGATGCTTCAGTGATCCAGTATGTAGTTGATCTCCAAGACCGGTTAGAGATGCTCATGGGGGTGGCCCAGGACCACCTCAGGGCCGCTCAGACCAGGCAAAAGCAATGGTATGACCGGAATGCCCGTAGCAGGGAATTCATCCCAGGACAGCAGGTGCTTGTTCTCAAACCCACTCGGGAGAACAAGTTGATGGCTGCCTGGTCAGGACCGTACACGGTTATCCGAAAGGTGAATGAGTACAACTACGTTGTACAGGTAGAGCCTGAGAGGCATTAGACATATCACGTCAATATGCTGAAAGAATACAGAGCACCGAGTATGGGAGAAGTAATGGCCATTTGTAGCCCACTGCTGGAGGATCCGGCGAGCAATGCTCTGCCTGATCTCCTAGGGGAGACTAGGCAGGGAAACACTGTGGAGCAGGTAGAGATAGGGGCACAGTTGAGTGCTAGGCAGCAGGTAGAAGCCAGGGACATGCTAGCTAAGTTTAGGGCCCTCCTCACTGACATGCCAGGGACCACACATCTCACAAAATGCCCAGTGCACACAGGGGACCTGCAGCCTCTGCATAAGCACGCTTATAGAGTGTCAGCAGAGGTCAAGACCAATATGGAGAGGGAGATAGAGGAGATGCTGACCCTAGGGGTAATTACTCCACCCCAGAGTCCTTGGGCAAGCCAGGTAGTTCTAGTCCCTAAGAAGGACAAGACCACCTGGTTTTGTGTGGACTACCGCTTGCTCAGCGCTGGGACGGTGTCATATGCCTACCCCATGCCCCGCATGGATGTGTGACTGGATGAACTCGCGGGGGCAAGGTATCTGACCACTATGGATTTGAGCAAAGGCTAATTGCAAGTCCCACTGACCCTGGAGGCTAGGGAGAAGTCAGCATTCATCACTCCAAGTGGCCTCTATGAGTTTTGGTGATGCCATTTTGGATGAAGAATGCCCCGGCTACCTTCCAACGCCTGGTCAATACGTTACTGGAAGGGATGCAGAGCTATGCCAGGGCTTACTTAGATGACATTGCTGTCTTTAGTAATTCCTGGGAATCCCACATAGGATATGTAGCTGCGGTGCTAGATAGGATCAGGGAGGCTGGCCTTACCTTGAAACCCACTAAGTGTATGGTAGGGATGGCAGAGGTCCTGTACTTAGGGCACAGGGTGGGTGGAGGGCACCTCAAACAAGAGCCAGCCAAGGTAGAAGCCATAGTTCAGTGGCCTGTTCCAAAAACCAAGAAACAGGTCATGGCATTTTTGGGCACCGCAGGGTACTATAGGAAGTTTGTCCCACAGTACAGCGCCATGGCCAAACCCCTGACTGATTTGACTAAGAAGCAACTGCCTGTGCTTATCACCTGGACTCCTGCCTGTGAAACTGCATTCCAGGCACTGAAAACTGCTCTTGCTGGGGCCCCCATACTGGCTGCCCCGGACTATACCAAACATTTCCTCATACAGACTGATGCCTCGGACTATGGCATTGGGGCTATGTTGAGCCAAGTGGGGACGACGGCAGAGAGCACCCTGTGGTGTACCTCACCGAAAACTACTCCCCAGAGAGGTGGCCTGTGCCACCATTGAGAAAGAGTGCTTGACCATTGTGTGGGCACTCAAAAAACTCCAGCCCTATGTGCATGGAAGGGTTTTCACGGTCCTCACAGACCACAACCCCCTGAGTTGGCTGCAGAGGGCATCAGGGGAGAATGCCAGATTGCTAATGTGGAGCTTGGCCTTACAAGAATTCGAGTTTACTATTCAGCACAAAAAGGGTAGTGAAAGCAGCAGTGCTGATGGACATTCACGTCAGGACTATCCCTCTGAGACTGAGTTCGTTAAAAGTGCCAGCAGTGCCCCACTCCCCGTTAGGGCCAGTGGGCCACAGGTCACCCATTAAGAAGGGGAGGTGTAGAGGGAGAGGGAGGTTGGCCCGGTATTAAAGGGGTTGCACCCCATATGGCCACCCCCTGACCTCACCAGGGAGGCAAGGGTTAACTGGACTGCGGTCCAGGAATGTGGCTTACACCTTGTCATGTCAGGAAAATGTATGTTCCCATGTTTCATTATAATCCTGTATTTTAATGTTTTAAAGTGCATTTCTGTATCTCCAGTTCTGGAGGTCACAGAGAGTTGATATTTGGCCAATGTGTGGAGGCACTGTAGGCATTAAAAACTGGCAAATTTCGACCCACCGTACCCACCAGAATGGAACTTATTAATATGTGTAGATATTAAAGTGTATATGTATGGTATTTTGGTTCTGCTCTGACAATGCAGACTCCATCTGCTATGCTAATAGGTCATGAAGGGCAGCCGGATGATTGAGCCTAAGCACTGTGATCAAAAGTTAACTGCCTGATTGTTTACACTAAGTACTAATCAACCGACCAAGTACTAATCAGCAGACTCTGCCACTCTAATTGTTACCTGAGGGTGGAGAATCATCAAACTGGAGTGGTTTGTAAGTGTTATGTCTACACCTACAAACAATGCAGATACTTCATTTGGTAGACTGGTCTATGCCCCTAATTTAATTATGGGGCTACCCATAGAGTCCCAGTACACATGGGCTAATTATCTGGGGGCATGGGTTAATCTGTGTCTCCACGTTAGGGATTGGATACAGATAATTGTTCACCAATAGTCTGTATTCAATGTTAAGAATAGGGTTACACAGGTATATAAACTGTGTTAACCCTACAGTTTTTAGTTCTTCTGATACCATCTTGAATATCACCGGATTGCTGGAGAATTGCTTGCTGATACTTCTCCATCCCCCAACCCTAAGTAAGTGTTACCTTCTTGTCTGTTAATTGTACTATATTGCTGTGTTCACCTTATTTAAGGAATAAATATATTTTATTATATCTAAGCCTCGTTCAGTTCAACCCAGATATTTGGTGTTCATTATATCGTGTCATAAGCTACCGTGACACTAACACAGAAAGAGTGCGTGAGTATCGTGCTCGTACTAGAGCTACGAAAACACACAAAGAAGTTTCACTTACTATGCGTGTGCACAGCACACACAGCTTTTTTTTCATTCTGCAAGGGGACATGTGCTAACCTGGCACCTCTGCTTCTTTACATACTGAGCACACCCTCTGTCCAGGTTCCACAGAGTCTGAGCTCTGGCAAATGGTGGCCGGATAGCCATGTGTTAGCCCAGGATGCAGGTACTCAAGCAGAGCTGCAGTGCCCCTCCTGTTCTAACACCTTGGCATCCCTGCGGCTTTCAAGTCAGGACTCCACACAGACCAGAGGCACCAAGCTTGGTAGCCATCTAGTATCTTGGAATCCATGACTTGGAAATCCCACATTTCATTGAAAGATTATCAGTACATATATCTATTAAATAGAACACTTTAATAAAATATACTGTGACCTGACTTCTGTGTGATAAAAATATATACGTCCCCGTTCTGGTGTCAGGGATGAAGTGGGAGTATATATTGCCTATACTCACTAGCCTCATTCTTGGCCCACTTTAGAGATAACTTTTAAAACTTTATCACACAAGAAATCACTCTCACCTTTATCACTTAGCTGGAGCACTCCCTGAACCACTATACCAGGTTCAGTGTACCTGGGCATGTATCTGGACACCTCTACTTATACTAGGGACCCTGTGTAGGATTGCAGGTATACATTAACCCCAGGCTACACTTATGGTTTACCCCCGCTACAGCTTATGTGTTTGAGTTTGGGAAATGGTGCTAAAAGGGGCATATAGCTTAGTACATGGTGGACAGATAGAACCCCTATAGAAAGCACTCTGATCCAGTGTGATATGGTGAAATTTTTAAAAAAAACTTTATTAAATGACACTATCGTTAAAATATTGGGGTTTAAAACAATGATTAAATAGTACCAAGTGATTCTTACTCTCTGGATAAGTATATCCAGATGAGTGTACAGTGGTATAATAATGTCCAGTGTTAGGAGATTTCACCGGCCCCAGTAGTCCTCTGTGGAGTGGGTCTGCTGGGGTTATGATGTGAAGGTAACGGCAATTTTAGCCACACATGTAGTGCCCCTGTAATTTAGTACTAAATTACAGGGGCACTACATGTGTGGCTAAAATTGCCGTTACCTTCACATCATAACCCCAGCAGACCCACTCCACAGAGGACTACTGGGGCCGGTGAAATCTCCTAACACTGGACATTATTATACCACTGTACACTCATCTGGATATACTTATCCAGAGAGTAAGAATCACTTGGTACTATTTAATCATTGTTTTAAACCCCAATATTTTAACGATAGTGTCATTTAATAAAGTTTTTTTTTTAAATTTCACCATATCACACTGGATCAGAGTGCTTTCTATAGGGGTTCTATCTGTCCACCATGTACTATACATTAACCCCATTCAGCCCGTTTACCTGGTCTGGAAGATACTTGTCACGGTAGACCAGGTCTTACCAACACATTACTACCGGGATTCTGGATTGAGCACACAAGACGGGCAAAATAAATTGTAATTTATTTCCTTTTAAGACAAACACACAATATTCGCAATTACAGTCAATAAAACACTTACGGGGATGGGGAAACGAAATCAAATGACCACAGAATTAAACAAAGTCTCTGGGCACCCCTGCACGCATGCAAGTGGGTGCGTGATTTGAATCATGCGACAGTCCTTGGCTAGGGGCGCAACTTGCCACCCCTATTTTGTAATTTCCTTACAGGATTCGTTCGGGAATCTTTAGCTCAAAGGAATTCTGGAAGAGGGGTACAATCCTTGGTTACGTTGTAGTTAACCCCTCACACTCCGGAACCGCTGACGCTGTATCTTGGACGTTTCTTGTTGAATCTTAGATGGATCAGATGAATCTGACGGGGACTGGGCTGCAGGAATTTTTATAGGGTTAAGGGTCCTATACCTAAAATATACACCCAATCCTCTCGTGGGAATAATTTCCCCCACCTATCCCAGACTTGCGAATACCTTACAAAGACAACAGAAGTCGTTTCCCGGTTTGCACAGAGCATGTGCTAACCTCACACCTGATCTACTTAGAATACCGGGCCCAACCTCTTACCTGACAACAGTAAGTCTGGGGTTTGACTACCAAGTGTGAAGTGTCCATACTTTGCACCGGTATCTGATACTTACAAATATCCCGGCCACCCTAACACCTAGGGTCTCTGAGGCTTTTCAACTCTGTACTTCTCTTAGACACTGGGGCACCACCTTAGCAGGGTGCCCTTTGAAGTCCAGAGATGAAAAATCCCTCAGCTCATTCATCCATAACATATGGGCATGTTAATGGATTCATTGCCGGACCGGCAGAAAGGGTTTCCTGCTTTTGCATTTAAAACACCATTGAAATGCAGTATGTTTATAAATGTATGTTCTGCATGAGTAACAAATATAAAATTCATATGCATGTTCATGGTTCATATGTGATTAACTGCACTCCAAAAATTAGAGTGCTAGCTCTTTCCTAGCGCAAGTTATCCACTTAATTGAATAGGCTCTGTGAAGTGGTGTGCGGTTTGACCTATAATTGGTCTGGGTTACAAGCCGTCATACAATGTATCCTTGCTGGCTTTTGATTGGTACCCGCAGACACAAGCCAACAATTTCAGCTTAAGTGGATAACAAGACCGCTGGATACATTTTGACAAGCAGGCACTTCAGCTAGACCAAAAACCACTTACTGTATTCAATTGAATTTGCGGTTCAGAGGTCTATGGCTTAGGAAGTGATACCTATACATCAAAGCGGCCACCCATTCACAGGCACGCTTCTTCACTTAGCGCTTGGTTCCCCCTTGTGTCACAAATACAGTTAGCACATTTTCATTCATTCAGTGTAACTGCAGCTAGCTTCTTAGCTGCAAACCGTGGACAAAAAAGATAGTGTAGGGGTAAACATGATATGATGGGGACTCTACAGTTTAACCCCTACAGTCCCAACAGGGATTAGGGTTAACCAGGGGCATAATACCTTTATTATTGGCTTGATTAACCCTCTCCCGCCACACCTCCCCCAACTCAAAGCACAGGCTCTGCCCCGACCACCGTGATTAGGCTGGCCTGGCAGCTCTTAAGGTTGTCAGTTCGTAGGGATAGTCCTGCCGGGAAAGGCCATCGGCATTGCCATGTTCACTGCCCATCTTATGCTGGATGGTGAAGTCTTCAGTGCCTGGAACAGCGCTGTGAAGGGGGGGGAAAGAGCTGTGAAGGGGGGGGACAGAGCTGTGAAGGGGTGGGGGGAAAAGAGCTGTGAAGGGGGGGGGGGCAGAGCTGTGAAGGGGGGGAACAGAGCTGTGAAAGGCGGGGGACAGAGCTGTCTAGGGGGGAACAGAGTTGTGAAGGGGGGAACAGAGCTGTGAAGGGGGAACAGAGCTGTGAAGGGTGGGGGAACAGAGCTGTGAAGGGTGGGGGGGAACAGAGCTGTGAACGGGGGTAGGGCCGCAGCTGTGAACGGGGGTGAGGCCGCAGCTGTGAACGGGGGTGGGGCCGCAGCTGTGAACGGGGGTGGGGCCGCAGCTGTGAGCGATGGGTGGGGCCGCAGCTGTGAGCGGGGGGTGGGGCCGCAGCTGTGAACAGGGGGGGGTGGGGCCACAGCTGTTAACGGGGGAGGTGGGGCCGCAGCTGTGAACGGGGGGGGCGCAGCTGTGAATGGGGGGTGGGGCCGCAGCAATAAATTGGGGGGGGGGATGGAGATGTGAATGGGGGGGAGAGAGACCGGAGCTGTGAAGGGAGGGGGGTCGCATTCATGTGCTGGGGGCGGGACCGGATTGGTGTGAACGTTGGAGAAAGAGAGAGGGGGAGAGAGGTGAATGGGAAGAAAGAGGGGGGGGTGAATGGGAAGAAAGAGGGTGGGGTGAATGGTAAGAAAGAGGGGGGGTGAATGGGAAGAAAGAGGGGGGGGGTGAATGGGAAGAAAGAGGGGGGGTGAATGGGAAGAAAGAGGGGGGGTGAATGAAAAGAAAGAGGGGGGGAGTGGAGAAAGAGGGGGGTGAATGGGAAGAAAGGGGGGGTGAATGGGAAGAAAGAGGGGGGAGTGGAGAAACAGGGGGGGTGAATGGGAAGATAGAGGGGGGGTGGAGAAAGAGGGGGGGTGAATGGGAAGAAAGAGGGGGTGTGAATGGGAAGAAGGGGTGTGAATGGGAAGAGGGGGGGTGAATGGGAAGAGGGCGGGTGAATGGGAAGAAAAAGGGGTGAATGGGAAGAAAGAGGGGGGGTGAATGGGAAGAAAGAGGGGGGGTGAATGGGAAGAAAGAGGGGGGTGAATGAGAAGAAAGAGGGGGGGTGAATGGGAAGAAAGAGGAGGGGAGTGAAGAAAGAGGGGGAGGGGAGTGAAGAAAGAGGGGGGGAGTGGAGAAGGGGGGAGTGCAGAAAGGGGAGTAGTGTAGAAAGGGGGGGTGTGAAGAAATGGGGGGGAGTGGAGAAAGGGGGAGAGTGGAGAAAGGGGGGTGGAGAAAGAGGGGGGGCGGAGAAAGAGGGGGGAGTGGAGAAAGAGGGGGGGAGTGGAGAAAGAGGGGCGAGTGGAGAAAGAGGGCGGGGGAGTGGAGAAAGAGGGCAGGGGGAGTGGAGAAAGAGGGCGGGGAGTGGAGAAAGAGGGGCGAGTGGAGAAAGAGGGCGGGGGAGTGGAGAAAGAGGGCAGGGGGAGTGGAGAAAGAGGGCGGGGAGTGGAGAATGAGGGGGGCAGTGGAGAAAGAGGGGGGAGTGGAGAAAGAGGGGGGAGTGGAGAAAGAGGGGGGAGTGGAGAAAGAGGAGGGGGAGTGGAGAAAGAGGGGGGGAGTGGAGAAAGATGGGGGGTGGAGAAAGCGGGGGGGGAGTGGAGAAAGATGGGGGGGGAGTGGAAAAAGAGGGGGGGAGTGGAGAAAGAGGGGGGAGTGGAGAAAGGGGGGTGGAGAAAAGGGGGGGAGTGGAGAAAGAGGGGGGGTGGAGAAAGAGGGGGTGAGTGGAGAAAGAGGGGGTGAGTGGAGAAAGAGGGAGGAGTGGATAAAGAGGGGGGGTGGAGAAAGAGGGGGAGGAGTGGAGAAAGAGGGGGGAGTGGAGAAAGAGGGGGGAGTAGAGAAAGAGGGGGGAGTGGAGAAAGAAGGGGGGTGGAGAAAGAGGGGGGGGAGTGGAGAAAGAGGGGGGGAGTGGAGAAAGAGGGGGGGAGTGGAGAAAGAGGGGGGGAGTGGCGAAAGAGGGGTAGCGGGAAAAAAACATCCCGGCCAACGCCGGGTATATCAGCTAGTTATACATAAAATATATATATATATATAGTGTGAAGAAACCCGTTGGGAGTGTTAGTGTGAGCTACTGACAGTCTGTTACCACACTCATTCATACTTTGGCTTCTGCTTGGACTTTGCAAATGTTGCTACGCATCGGCGAACTACTGCCCCTGCCCCTTCTCCTCCACGGGGTCACATTACCATTTTCTCCCATCCGGAGTTGCTGTAGTGACGGTGGACTTCCGGGTTACATCGGGAGAGGTTGTGCATTCTCTGAGGCCCCTGCTGGACGGTGGCTCAGAGGAGCTGGGACTTCACGGAGGAAGAGAGTGGCGTGTGAGCAGAGCAGTGTCTTCCGGCGGTTGGCGAATGAGTATACTCATTACATGCTTGTTTTTCACATTTGTTTGTGAGTTTAAATTTGTTGGACTTAATACTGGAATATTAAATGTGTATTTTTCATATTACACTAGGATCGGGCGCTTTCTTTCTTTTCGGTATGTACACATATATACATATATGTAAACAAAAGAAGAGAAAGGAGCCCAAAATTATAGCACTCTAGTATACATTATGAATTTACAAAAAATACACAATTTATTTATTAACTGTCACAGAACAAATATAAAAGAAAGCATAGAATATTTAAAATCAGGCATAGATCCCCTGTACGTAAAACATGGCAATCGCTCACTAACATGCAAATCAATTAAGACACAATATCTCAAATGAGAAAATCACAACCCTGTAAGGTCTCAAGCAAAGGGGGAGGTTATACTACAGATTTAACTCATAGCTATCTAACATGAAACACATTCCACCTAAGCATAAAAAACACAGTGTCAATGAAAAGGCATGGAGCCACTGCTCAAAGTATAATTACGTGTCCCTGAGAGGGGACAGACCAGGGGATCCTGCCTACAGAACCCACTCCTACGCGTTTCTGCCAGATGCCTTCAACTGGGAGTGGTGGGGTAGGCAGGATAATGTGCAAACTTAAAAACGATTGTAATTATACCCCAAAAACGCCGTCACCTGGTGAGAATTTACATAATACATATTATCTGAATAGCTTGCAGGAGTGTTCATTGAAAACCTACCCACTGCGCATGTCTCCAAAGACGTCATTAGCAGGAGGCCAGCAATATAAAACAGTGTGACACTCTCCCTTCATTTGGGCAGAACTGGCAAGTGATTCTCCTCACACGGCGAAGTGCGCATGCGAGTGACGTCATCGGGAAGCACCCAATACGTTAGTACGTCGCTCACCCCCTGCTAACACTAAGCCAGTGAGGCAAAACCAAAAGTACAGTAAAGTGCGCATGTGTATTCAGATAGAGGCATGATCCACATCGAAAAACACTCTCGTATACAGAGAGTTTCTTCATGCGCATGCGCTGTGCGCCAGGCTCAAAAATATCCCTTCAATTAAAGGCACAGTAACATGAGTCACTCAACTCCATCAGGGAGCAAGCACAATGGACCAAAGATGCTCTGAAAGTGGCCAATACACATAACTATTACCTTTAAATGAAGAAACAGGTATAGATAAATACCTGAAAATACTAAAATCTACCGAATAAAGAGAGAATCATTCAATAGTTATTTAGTACATTTCTGAAAGAAGCTAAAGTTGTGCAATAATTTGTACGTGAATCAGTATCAATGAAAAATATGCAGTTCAGATCACATAAATACATAAGGGAAGAAGATAACGATACAGATATAATAAGTACATTCATAAAAAAGAACTAAGTATATTTTCCTTATAATAGCACGATGTATTCGAAGAAATATTAAGGGCCGCTTCTGCGAACAAATGAGTCACTCACAGTCACTTGAAAAGGTTCCCATAAAGAAGAGCTAAGTATATTTTCCTTATAATAGCACGATGTATTCGAAGAAATATAGAGGCCTGCTTCTGCGAACAAATGAGTCACTCATAGTCACTTGAAAAGGTTCCCAATATAGGTGAACATCACGGATGTATGACCTTGTAATTCCGGAAATAGTCTGTCTCAGAAAGTATCAGAAGGATGGTGATGTCAATCAATCCAGAATCCATATGGAGATGCTCAAACCCAGGATCCTAGAAGCAGACAAGGGGAGTAAAAGAGGGGTAGGGGGGAGAGAGAAAAAGGTGTTTGAAACTCTCATGGTGATACAGAAAGTATATACCCTAAGACAACCAATTGCAAAATGCTAAGGGTAATTAGAAAGAAGGTAAAAAGGGGGTGCAAAAAGAGAGGGAACCGGGGAGGCGGGAGGCTACAGGAACATAGAGAAGCCCAGGTAGTCATTGAGATCCCGCGGGATCATTGAGTCCATCTGGACTATCCACCTGGACTCTCTACGCAGCAAAGCCTTCTCCAAGTCACCTCCCCGAATTCCCAAACGGACCCTCTCTATCGCAAAGGCCTTCAGCAAATTAAAATCAGACCCATGTACCAGATGGAAGAGCCGAGCTACCGAGGTAATTTTCTTAAAATTGTCCAAGTCTCTCGGTGCATTTTGATATTCCTGACATGCTCGAGGACTCTAAACCTGAATTCCCGTGTGGTCATCCCTATGTAGGGAAGGCCACAGGGACAGGTAATACAATAGATGACTCCCTTGGTCTTGCAACCAAGGAAATCTTTCATTCTAAAGATATGTTTAGAAAAATCCGTAAACACCTCCGTCTGATACATGTGTCTGCAAGCAGAACAATTCCTGCATTTGAAGAACCCTTTCTTTCTAGAGGTGGACAAAAATGTGTCAGGGATACTCGGGACAAAGTTGCTATTCACCAGTTTGTCCTTAAGGTTAGGGGACTTACGGCTAGTCATAGTGATCTTGTTACCCAGGACTCTTTTAAGATCAGGGTCTGTCATGAGAACACTCCAGTGACTCTGTAATGAGTTACGTAGTACTGACCACTGTTTATTGTGTGTGCCGATAAACATTATCCCTTGTTCAGAGGGGAGTTTCTTTTTGGGACATAAAAGGGAATCCCTAGGTGTTCTAAGTGCCCCCTGGAAGCCTTTCTCCACACAACGATGGCTATATCCTCTCTGGTAGAATCTCTCTCTCATCTCTCCTGCTCTCTCCAAATAGCCTGACTCAGTGGACACATTACGCTTCAAACGCAGGAATTCACTTGTTGAAATACCCCTAATTTGTTGTTTGGGGTGAAAACTTGTGGCATGCAGTATAGAGTTTGTTGCCGTTTTCTTAAGGAAGATATCCGTAAGGAGACAGCCACCTGGCCCAATGGTGATGTATAAATCCAGGAATTTTACCCACGTGGGGCTGCAACTGAATGTCAATTTGATGTTCAGATCGTTGCGGTTGAGGACATCGACGAAATCCGCAAACCCCGTGGCAGTACCTTGCCAGAGGATGAGGATGTCGTCGATGTACCTCAACCACAAAGACACACACTGTGTATAACAGAGATTTTCCTCAGACAACACAACCTCTCTCTCCCACCAACCCAAGAAGAGATTTGCATAGGAGGGTGCACATGTGGCACCCATCGCAGTACCTCTTTTCTGTAAATAATATTTATTCTTAAAAATAAAATAATTGTGTGTAAGAATAAACCATAATAGTTTTAAAATAAATTGCATTCATCCAGTGGAGACGTTCTGCATAGAGAGGTAGAATTTTATGGCCCGCAATCCATCATCATGATCGATGCAAGTATAGAGGGATTCCACATCACAGGTCACGAGAATAGTGTTCTCATCGACCGTGATGTGGTCCAAGCGTGCCAACACATCCATCGTATCTCTAATATATGAAGGCAGCGTCTCCACTGAAAAATGCAAAAAGGAATCAATAAACCTGCAGATGGGTTCGCACAACACTCCTATACCAGAGACAATTGGTCTTCCTGGGGGGTGGGAAAGGTTCTTATGCACCTTAGGTAACATGTAAAACGTGGGCACCCTGGGGAATCTCAGTGTGAGAGCCTGACTGTTACGCTCAGTTATTACTTCGTCCAGAACTGCAGACCTCAAAATCAGCTTTGAAACGAATGGTAGGGTCAGAAGCAAGCTCTGCGTAACAGTCACGTTTTTTTAGTTGTTTCGTTGCCTCCCGCTCATACATCACCTTGGGCCAGATGACTATATTGCCACCCTTGTCACTGGGTTTGATGACCACGTCTTGTAGGGCCTGTAATTCTTTGATCGCCGTCATTTCTGCTCTTGTGAGATTGGTGTCACCCATCTGTGATTTTCTCATTTGAGATATTGATTTGCATGTTAGTGAGCGATTGCCATGTTTTATGTACAGGGGATCTATGCCTGATTTTAAATATTCTATGCTTTCTTTTATATTTGTTCTGTGACAGTTAATAAATAAATTGTGTATTTTTTGTAAATTCATATGGTATACTAGAGTGCTATAATTTTGGGCTCCTTTCTCTTCTTTTGTTTACACATTACTAGGCCCATGTAGCACCACTGACATACTATTAAGTATCAATATTTTTGCAGTCAGTATTTAGTTACCCTTATCAGTCGTGTGGATGCGGGGTCCGCTCTCTCTTAGCATATATACATATATATATATATA
The DNA here is from genome assembly GCF_040206685.1 of Ascaphus truei. NCBI lineage: Eukaryota > Metazoa > Chordata > Amphibia > Anura > Ascaphidae > Ascaphus > Ascaphus truei. The sequence continues at coordinate 192,427,739 of NC_134487.1, read as the reverse complement.
TACATATATATATATATATATATACACAAACACACGTAAAAAGGTATAAATCAGATGCTCAAACTTAACTCAAAAATACACAATTTTTTAATTAAATAATTAACTCATTAGAATTGTATAAAATATAACTTTAGTCAGACACATATTACAGACGTTAGGTTCAGATATACTGTTCTCCTGTCTTTATACCTGTTTAAACAAAGGGATATGCTGCACACCAAATTTGAAAAATGAAATACATAGTTTACCGGTGCTGCTGGTTCAAGGAGTACCTGTCAAAAATATTCCAAGGCAATACTCAGGAAAAGGGGAATCCAACGCTCTACGGATTTTATCAAACTAATTTATTGCGCCACACAACGTTTCGACCTAAATAGGTCTTTCTCAAGTGAGTAGGCATGAAACAACTGAGTATAAGCCCAGTATATATACCCCCCAACAAAGACATAATACAGGTGAAAACATTTGAAAAATCACACCAGCTGACCCCAATCATGGACATATTCTCCACAGCCATCCGTTGTGCTTTGATCAAACATTATGTTCTCATGCATTAAGGATAAGGAGGACACCAGATGGCTGTGGAGAATATATCCAGGCATCTGGAGAGGAGACAGGATGCACAGAGTAGAGCGGATTGCCAGGGGGGGCACCTAAAGGACTGACGTCCCTGCTCCAAAAGAAGAGTAGAAGAAAGTCTGGAGTACGCAAGCACACAGGGTACAATCACGGAGGAGAGGTGAAGGATCGCCAGCGCATAGGACGCATGCTCAACGCCATAACTCTCGCGAGACGAGGAGTGTCTAGTCAGACAGGAAGGATGACGTAATGGCAACCGGAAGAAGATCACCCTGGATCGCAAACATAGACGACGAATGCACAGAGGATAAGGAGCATACATGAAGTGGAGAGGACGAATCAGGACCTTTACGGTTACATCACCGGCATGTACATCCAGAAACAGGTCCTCCAGGATCATAGAGAATGACAATCATAGAGACTGAGAAGCAAGTCCTCCAGGATCAAAGAGAATGAGAACCATAGAGACTGAAAAACAAGTCCTCCAGGATCATAGAGAATGAGAATCATAGAGACTGAGAAACAAGTCCTCCAGGATCATAGAGAATGGGAATCATAGAGACTGAGAATTTCATTTGCTTTGGACTGATCAGAGGGTGACAGATTGGGGTCAACTGGTGTGATTTTTAAAATGTTTTCATCTGTATTATGTCTTTGTTGGGGGGTATATATACTGGGCTTATACTCAGTTGTTTTATGCCTAATCACTTGAGAAAGACCTATTTAGGTCGAAACGTTGTGTGGCGCAATAAATTCGTTTAATAAAATCCGTAGAGTGTTGGATTCCCCTTTTTCCTGAGTTGATACCTGTTTAACCTGGTTCTTTTCTCCCTCTGTTTACCTCATCTATGATCTTGTGCAATTTGCCGCAAGAGACTCCAGGATGTATGTGCGAAAGCCTGATATATTTGGTCTTTTTCACTCTGTGGTAGGGAGTCAATAAAGGGTTCCCATTTTGTAAAGAAAATCTCAGTTTTTTGTTCCTCAGTGGTCTCCGTTTCCATTTTATCTAAGGTCATTAGCTGAGTGAGATATGTTTTAACCGTTTCCAAGTTTGGAGGGTCATACGTCACCCATTGCACCATTATAGACTTTGTAGCTGCCAGGTGTATAATTTCAGCAATCCTTGGGATTCCTGAGTCCCCATTAACTTCTTTCCACCCCTCCATGTTCCCAAATAAAACAGATAGAGGTTCCTTTACAGTTACCACTTTTGCCATGTCATATATATATATATATATTAGAACCTGGTCCCAAAAATCAGATATACTGTACATGGGCATTCCCATAAGGCAGTGTTTTAGATCCGCTTTAATAAGTAGACATTTCGGGCATTTATTTTGATCCTTTTCTATCTGTTTATATTGGATATCAAACACATAATATGCTCTATGTAGTAATTTAAATTGCAATTCCCTCCATGTTTCTGATATAATTATTATCCTGGTTCTACCCAATCCTCAACATGCGTTAGAAAAGCCAGCACACAGGGGCTATGCAGGGGAAGGATACACAGACCCAACGATGAAACCCCAACACTGGATTGACCAGGGAGATGGGGAAATGGTGATGTAATAATATAAACTCACACGGCCATGTGTGAATCTGTACTTCACAAGGTATCTTGTACACTGGGTCTCTGCTGTGACGTCCCTCAGTGGGGGGGTGGGTGGGTGTTCGGTGGATGAACCCTTGTGGTGCACCAAAGGCCAATAGGATAGAAGATATCCAGATGATGCGGTTAAAAACACAGTATTTATTGGTATAACAAACGAAAGCTGCAATGAACTCACATGGGAAAAAACATCAGTGCTCCTGACTGGTCCGGGCTGCGACTCGCTAAGACCTCCTCTGTGAACTGCGTCAGGGCTGCAGGGCTGGAGGGTAGTGGTGACTGAGCACTGCGGTGATTAGCAGAAGCCAGGAAAGTGAACGTCGCCCGAACTACGCGTTGCGTATCTCGCGATACTTCTTCAGGTTCGGCAATGTTCACTTATGTCGGAAAGTCTCTAGCATAGAAACAGCTGTACTACCTGAAAACGGAGCCCTTAACAGTAATCAGGGCATTAGCAACAACTCAGTTGCCTGCATACAAAATGCAACCAGATTAAAATGGATATAAGCACCCAGTGTCTTTTCTGTGTTATTCCACAGATCCTCATTTCAAGCACCACCATCGCTCCGCTATGACACATTTCACTGTTTTTACAGGTTTTATTTATTTTTTATTGTTTTTATATTGTTTTCATATTGATTTTATTGTTTTAGCTTGCGTCTTGGGACCATTTGATCCCCTTACTGTTTACATATGTTTTTATATGCTATATTAGTTGTATGTCATTTGGCAGGGCTGCTGCAGTCAGTGATGTCAATCTGCCATTCATTATGGATTTATATTTTATACCATGTGAGAGCTTGCCATTTAGCTCTGTATATATTCAGCCAGCATCATGCTTTATGTCCACCAGGTGACATAGGTGTGACATTTAGATTTTGTGTGTGACTGTTACCTTTTTATTTGCAATCTTATCTGTACCTAGTTTTAGCCATATGTTTTATGACACCTGTTATACTACACATTGTGAGGGTGCTTTTACTCCCTTTTTACTATGTTAGTATGTTAGTAGGCAGGGTTGCTGCAGTTAGTGATGCCATCTTGCCATTCTTTATGGATCTGTATTATACACCATGTGAGAGAGCTTGCCGTTCAGCTCTGTAATAATATAGCCAGCATTATGCATTATGTCCACCAGATGGCATAAGTGTGACATCTAGATGAGGTCTGTGACTGTGTTTTAATTTTATTGTATTTTCCTACTTATCTGTACCCAGTTTTAGCCTTATGCTTTTGTCTGTATGACATTTGTTATAATATACAGTGTGTGGGTGCTTATATCCATTTTAATCTGGTTGCATTCTGTATGCAGGCGACTGAGTTGTTGATAATGCTCTGATTACTGTTAAGGGCTCCGTTTTCAGGTAGTCCAGGTGTTTCTATGCTAGAATCAGCTGCTGGGCTATTTAAGAGACTTTCCGACATAAATGAACATTGCCGAACCTGAAGAAGTATCGCGAGATACGCAACGCGTAGTTCGGGCGACGTTCACTTTCCTGGCTCCTGCTAATCACCGCAGTGCTCAGTCTCCACTACCCTCCAGCCCTGCAGACCTGACGCAGTTCACAGAGGAGGTCTTAGCGAGTCGCAGCCCGGACCAGTCAGGAGCACTGATGTTTTTTCCCATGTGAGTTCATTGCAGCTTTCGTTTGTTATACCAATAAATACTGTGTTTTTAACCGCATCATCTGGATATCTTCTATCCTATTGGCCTTTGGTGCACCACGAGGGTTTATCCCCCGAACAACCTCCCCCCCTCCCACTGAGGGACGTCACAGCAGAGACCCAGTGTACAAGATACCTTGTGAAGTACAGACTCACACATGGCCGTGTGAGTTTATATTATTATATTATTATATCACCATTTCCCCATCTCTCTGGTCACTCCAGTGTTGGGGTTTCATTATCGGGGCTTGCATCGTTGGGTCTGTGTATCGTTCCCCTGCACACCCCCTGTGTGCTGGCTTTTCTAGTGCATGTTGATGCTAGCCAGGTAGCTACTGTTTTACGTTGCATTGTGTTCCTACCAATTTAGATTCACTCTGTTCTTTCTCTTTGCGCTCCCCTATCCTTCTCCACATACCATTTGAGGATCGCTGGGACGAACCTCCTTGGGTCGAGCTGCAGCATTTACATCGGGCCAGTATTATTTTTATTATTTATTACTTTTGGCCTCACCACGTGCGTTCATTTATTACGTACCATCACACACATTTTATTCAAGAGTTAGTTATATTGGAGCGCCCTAGTATCTTCCTACCTCTACCCAATCCTAACAGCAAAGAGTCAATCTCAGTTATTTCTGGGAAGTCCTTGTTCCACTTGGCTGCCACTTTTTGCAATTGCTTGCCATAGTCTTTATCTCGGATCCAATCATATAATTCAGAGATCGAATATGTAATATTATTTTCAGTCCTAAAGTAGTTATCAAAAATGTTTTCTAATAACTCTTTCTTATAGTTCTCAAGACTCTTACAGTAATGTATGATCTGCATGTAGGGGAAGTAGTGAGATTGTGGGAATTCCTTCTCAACTCTGAGCTCTTCAAATGACATAAAACGTTCCCGTTTTGTATCTACCAACTGCCCTATATTTTTTATTCCCTTGGTTTCCCAAGTCTTAAACATATTTTGAGATCGAATGGAGAGAAGAAGGCGGTGCAGCTGCCTACGTCAGTGAAACAGACCGGGACTCCTCTGGATCAGCAAACTATACATTTATTGGCACATTAAACAGCAAAAAACATCCACTCTGACATGTTTCGTGCGAGGGAATCGCACTTTATCAAAGAGCTGGCACAAGAGGGTCTTTACCTTCTTTATGTAAAATTCTGATGAATGCTTTTTTCCCGATCTCCAAATATTTCCCTCTGTCTACTATCTCTTTGAAGGCATTTTGCAGGGGTAGTCCTACTTCTGGCCCCAAGATCTTATAGAATTCGGCCGTAAAGCCATCAGGCCCTGGTGCCTTCCCATTTTTAAGTTTCTTTATGACAGCCTCTATTTCTTCCCTGGTAATTGGTGCATTAAGTTCTTGTTGCTCTTCATTTGTTATTTTTGGAAACTTTAATAATCCCTGTAAAAACTTGTCTTGAGCTACATCATCCTGCTCACAGGTAGTATACAGATGTTCATAAAAGTCCCTAAACACTGTACATATTTCTTCAGGAGCTGATGTTAGTTCATCTGAAGCTTTACGCATCCAAAGTATGTGTTTTGGCTGTGTAGCTCATCTAATTAGATTTCCTTATAACTTTCCTGCCTTGTTACCATACTTATAAAGGTTAAGACCTCACAAACCAGGGAAGTAAAACTGGGCAGGGAACTGGGTTACATTCCAGGTTCCAGGATATGTCCGAACCCCAGGACCCTGTGAGGGGTTCCGTAACTCTCTCACCAAAGACAGGGTGGAGAGAGTTGTAGGGGTTACATTTTGAGTTAAAGCGTGTCAGCTCCGCAGCCAACTACTGGCTGCAGTCCTGTGAATGTGTATAAGACTGAGTTTTGTTTTATTAAAATGAGGACAAGGGGTTAATAAATACCCACACCTTACACAGGGTCTCTAGGATAAAAGAGACATGATCCAAGTAATGCCCAGGTACCCTGGGTCCAGTAGGGGTTCAGGGGGAAAATCATACAATGTGTTAAATGTATGAATTATGGGAACAATGTTTTTGAATAAGGGAAAAGAGAATGGGTTTTAACCATGCCACAAGCTTGATATGTTTGAAGGAATGTCAGAGGAAGTCATTGAGCATGGCTATGAACAACATTTACATAGGAAGTATAGGGGGCTGCTCATATCAGCTTCAAAGGCCAGGACGTAGAGGTGTTAAACCTTTTGTTCACAGGCAGGAGTGAGGTAGACTGAGTGGCATTCATTAAGGAAGCAGGGTGGCATATGCTAAGTAGCAAGTGGACAGGTGGGGGAAGATGACATTTCTGTTGCACATGCTCTGTCACTTTTCTGAAGCTAGGGATACCAGGGGTTATCCACCTGGCAAAGTGTGTGAGTGGCCAGGGATACAATTCCCACGCAGTGATTCGCTGCAGACTGACAGGATGGACCTTTTGGAGTTTTTAAAAGGTCATGTAGTCCGTCAGAAAGTTAGTTCCATCTGAAGATTTCATCGGATTCACCAAGTTCCAGCGTCAGCGGTTCCGGAGTGTGAGGGGTTAATTATATCATAACCAAGGATTGTGCCCCTCTCCTAGAATTCGTTAGAGCTAAGGGATCCCGAACGAACCCTGTAAGGACTGAACGAACTTTTCCCTGTTGGCAGAGATATAGAGGTGGCAACTTGTGCCCCTAGCCAGGAACTGTTACACGGATCAATATGCAAACCAACTGGATGCGTGCAGGGGTGCCCAGAGACTTTGTTTCGTTCCAAGGACATTTGATTTAGTTCCCTATACCCAGTAAGTGTTTTATTAAGTGTAATTGTGCAAGATTTGTGTGTTTGTCTGAAAAGAAATAAATTACAATTTATTTTGCCCGCCTTGTTGTGCTCAGTCTAGAATCCCAGAATGAATGTGTGTATAAGTCTTGGTCTCCCGTGACAACCACCCTTCCCTCTGTGCCACTCCAAGTTGATATAAGCTTATATGGTAGTGTTTTGCTTATCAGAATCGCTACCCACCCTTTCTTTCCCACTGCTGGGGAGAATACACATTCACCTACCCAGTTAGTCTGGAGTTTCTTACTCTCCTCCCTGTTTAGATGTGTTTCCTGAATAAGTGCTACATCTGCTTTTAAGCGCTTAAGATGCTTAATATTTTGTTGCTTTTAATTGGGGAGTTAATACCCGTAACATTCCATGGAACCAGTCTTGTCATTGGTTAGTTGTTAAACTATATTGTCTAGCACGCCTTTAACTAATGTATATAATGACTTAAAGAACCTTACTTTACCGTGATTGCCTGTTGTTTCCTTTTTCTCTATCGCAATATATCCGACCAGTGAAAAACATTTCAAATAATATATATATCTCAGGATATAAAAAATAAACCATAAAACATATAGATTAATGACATTCCTTTTTTCCAGAAGTGACATTTTAGCCTCATCCCAGCTCACCGCTGCTTCCTCCTCCTTTTACCCCACCACTCTAATTTATATTTTTCAAAACAGGTTTTCTTAACTTTTTCTTTTGTAACATGTAACCAATTAGACAACAACTTTTTTTTTTTAAAGACACTGTCACAGTAGACCAGGTCTTATTTACACATTAATACCGGGATTCTACCCTGGTGCGCGAGGGAGCCAATCACAGACTGGCTCCCATCAACCAATAGCAAGCCAGCTAGTGATTGCCAATGGGAGGACATCATTTTAAAAGCAGGAAGAGGGAAAACTTCAAACTTGCAAACAGCAGTTACAACACGTACAACACGCAGTTACAACACACACACACACCACCCCCACCCCCCTTTGGGCTGCTGCAGTGCTGTGAGCTCTATTGTTGTGACCCCTGTCATGGCCGCGCCCCCCCCCCCCCCCCGACCCGTTTGGCCATGCCCCCTCCCCGCTCGCAAAAATGCTCCCTACGGACCGCAAATAGCTTCAAGTGCCTCTCCACGCGCCGCCTGTCTGCAGTGCGGGCGTGTGGTCTGAGGCAGCGGGGCCTTAGCCTAAGGCATCACGCTGGCTTAATGCCACAATGTCTGTAAAAGCCAGGAGTTGAAAGGGCTCAGTGACCCAAAGATGTGAGGTGGGGAGGAGTTCCTCAAGTACCCTCATCCTAGTGTAAAGTCTGGGCAGTTTGGCAAATGGTGGCCAGCCCAGACTTACTGTTGCCAGGTATAGGGGCTTGGTCTCTTATGCTAAGGAGCAAAGGTGCTACGTTCGCGCATGCCCTTAGCAGAATGAGAAGCCCCCCCCTGCCAGGTTTGTGAAGTATTGGCAACTCCGGGATAGGTGGGAAAAGTTATTCCCACAGAGAGATTGGCTGCACTGTTTAGGTATAGGGTTTTGAACCTTATAAAAAAAACCTGCAGCCCATTGGGAATCAGATTCACCCAAGAACCATCTTAAGATTCATCAAGCTTAGAAGATTTCATAAGATACCAAGATTCCAAGTGCCATTATCGTGGTGGCAGAACGAAGGAAGCAGCTCCGTCGGTGTACACAGCGGTGACAACTTGCACCTCTGACCGGGGACAGTTCCAAGCCGTTTCGTGAGTGTGGTGGTGAAGGGGCACCCAGGCCAGTAAATAAAGGTATTATGCCCAGCTGGGTGCCCTTGAGTCATATTGTAATTGTGAAGTGTCAGCTTTGCAGCCTACTGCTGGCTGCACTCCTGTAAATGCATTAGAATTGTCTGTGTGTGTCCTGCTAGGAATAAGGGGACCACACGCATTATACTCAGCTACATTGGATGAGTGCGGTCACCGTTATGGATTAGTTCTGAGTATCGTAACCACGATTACCACATCGTTATACTAAGTTACATTGTATGAGTGTGGTCTTGCAACCATTATTACAACATCGTTAATATTAAATTACATTGTATGAGTGCGGTCACAGTATTGCAACAATGTTTCACTGCCAAACCGCAAAGCAGAAAAAGGGTTTTAAAACGCCAGCCGCTTTTCCACACAGCGCAGATGCAGGGAGCTGACTTATGTTAGGAAAATGCCAGCGCTATGAAATTTGGTGGGAATGCTGCTAGGGTCCCAACAGTAAAGCAGTTATGTTTTCCACGTTATTAACTTTTTTGAAAAGTAGTAAATTAAAGTTCCCCTTTTGTGTATTAAAATTATAAAGAGCAAGGGCATTTGCATTCGAGCAGGCGGAGCAGCGGAAACATTTGGTTTACAAGTACAGTGATTCCCAGAGGTATGGCCAGCCATTCCGGCCAGTGAGTCATGCATAAACTTAAGTCAGGACTTCCAAGACATCACGCTGAGATGACTCCAGAAAGTCTAGGAGAGTCCGGACTTGAAAAGGTACCGACACTTTAAAGTGTTAAGCGAAGGGAAGTAACTGTAAACAAGTTTTCCTGCCAGATATCAGGGAAAAGGTAGACAAGATGTCGCCGGGGAAGTGGGCTTGGTTAGGTATGCTAAGCGGGACAGATGCAAAGTTTGCGCATGCCCTTGGCATACCTTGAAGCCCCTTTGCCCGGTTCCATGACGTCCTGGCAACCTTGCCATAGGTGGGAAGTTTAGTTCCCATGCAGCGATTGGCTGCAGAGTATAGCAGCAGGACTTTGGTGCTTTTAAAACTTTCTTTTTATAATATATGTTTAATTTAATAGAGGAAAAATACGCAAATCACAAGAACAAATTGAATAGGAGAAAATGGCACAAATAAGTTCTAACTTTTTTTCTTTTGAAAATTATTTTGATCTAATATCACTGTATGTTTCCAGAAGTTTAAAAAAGAAAAATGTTAAAAGTGGCATTTACTGTGCTGTAGTATAGATAATTTCATATAACTCCTTTGTTGTTTTCACCAAAATAATAAAAACATTTGAAATAAAAAATATGCAACAACTCCCAGACAGGGAAGAAGTGGTGCACAGCGTCAGTCGTGGGATAAGTAATTCAAAAGGATTTATTCATATTAAAAACATGGACAGAAAAAGTACTGATGCAGTCATTCTAACGCGTTTCACACGCTGGGTGCTTTATCACTCTTTGCACCGGTTCTTCCCTGTCTGGGAGTTGTTGCATACTGGTTCCTATCTACCAGGGAGCACGCAGAGGATTTGCATGCTGTTTGAGAATCCAGGTTACAGGCTGCCGTACTATGTATCACTATCTACCCGGCAAGAGGTGACGTCAGACTGACCGGAGAGAGAGGCTGGGAGTCCCGTCAGGATTCTCTACAGGCAGAGACTCTGAGTTCCTGAGACCGCTGCCAAACGGAGTGACAAGCGGGTGGGGGCGCTGAGACCCTGCACTCGACGTCATCGGTGCCTTAAGTGATGGGCCAGTCGAGATTTGCATCCGGATAAGAGATACGGAGCGGTTCACTAATAGGTCCACAAGATCTAAAACATTGTGACTCTCTCCACTAATCAGCCTGTCACCAAGCCGTGAGTAACTGACTCTCACTGAGAGTAATAACTTTTAAACATACAGCAGAACTGTTCCTCTGATCTAAGACTGGTGAGATACTTTTGAGCACCGGATTTTGGAGTGATCTTGCTCTGATATTATCCATTTGTGTGAAATAAAAAATAAAAATAAAATAAAAAAGTCCGTGCAGCCAATCAGAAGGTGTTCCATCATGTAAAGATATACATCGTGCGGTACAATGTATTCCATCGTAACTAAGGATTGTACCCCGCTTCAAGAGTTCGTTAGAACTAAGGATTTGTGAATAAATCCTGCAAGAGCAGAACGAAAAGATTACCTTCGGCGGAGTAAGAGTGGGTTGCAGGCAGCGCCACTAGCCAAAGACTATTTCGCGACTCTAATTTGCAACCAACCCTGCTCATGGGAATTGGTGCCTAGAGACTTCAGTGAAGTTCGTTCCGGAAACATTTTATTTCGTTTTGCCCCATCCCAGTAAGTGTTTATTCGTGTTATTTTTTAGATCAAGCTGTGTGTGTTATGTGAGAAACGATACAAAAACAAGGCGCACAACGCACATAGTGAAGTAAAGTAAAAATATATTAATTTACTAAAAAGTTAAAGGTTCTGCGTACATCAATTTAGAATAAAACAAGCAATTGGTTAGTGTGGTTACCACACGGTGAATCAACCGGAGCGTTGTACAGCTCTTCAATGGAGGCAGAAACCTCTGTGAGTCCCACACGATCCAACAAGCATCAACTTTTTAGATCTAAGGTTGACAGCTTGGATAGCGGCAGGATCTCCACAAAAGTCTTCTTCAAGGAAGTAGATGCCAATAACCTGTTAATGCCCAATAGTAACCACAAAAGATTGTGGATCACTAATATTCCCAGAGGCCAATTTATCAGGATAAAAATAAATTGTAGTAGGGAACAAAACTTTGAGGACCAGGCCCAACTCCTTCTAGATAAGTTTCTAGAAAGAGGTTATTCGAGTATTAGTCTGCTAAAAGATCTAGATTCAGTCAGAAATATGGATAGGCAGTCCATGTTAGTTCCTAAAGTTAGGGACAAAACAAGGGATTGGGTAATTTGATAGATATACTGTTTATTACCACCTTTAATTCGGTGAACAGGAAAATTGAAAAAATTGTCGAAAGACACTGGGGTATTTTGTGTAATGATCCAGTCATAGGTGATCGCATTCCTATAGGAGAGCAAAAAAACCTTAAGAATACACTAGCCCCGAGTGATGTGGGCACTATTCAGGTTAAACCTAACCCGAGTACCTGGATTAGTGACAAACCCATTGGTAACTTTCAATGTGGGAAGTGTTCGATATGTAAGCACTTACACACTGAGAGAAAAACATTCAGTTCGTTTGCGAGTGGTGAGAGCTTTGCCGTCGATACTTTTATTAATTGTAATTCAACTCATTTGGTCTATTTAGTTAACTGTGAGTGTGGTCTCCAGTATGTAGGCCGCTGTAACAGGGGACTTATCCTTGTTCACAAATGTGCCTCTAATCCAGCAGTGTGATGGTTAACTGCTGGTAGCAAATTAACTAACACCACCTGGCTGATTACAGGTGGTAGAAAAAGCCTGCCTTTGAGACAGGAAGTGAGACTCCTTAGCTCACACCTGAGCCGAACTAGGAGACAGAGGAGAGATTCCTTAGTCCACAACTGGGCAGAACCAAGGAAGGACAGATGTCTTGAGCGACAAGCTGACCACAAGACAAAGGGGACAAGATTCTAAACTTGGAGCCTGACATTTCCTGTGCACACAAGAGTGCGGTTCCAAGAGAGCAGAGAAGCTTCCCCTACAGCAGCCCAGCTAACAGATAAGACTTTTTCGTATAAGACTATTATCTAGGTCTGTGTATTGATAAATGTCTCCATGATTTGGGCTGGTAAATAGCTTAGCTAACCAACCCAGTCAGAGAGGGCTGAGCTACATGTGTTGATAGTCTCCAAAGCAGAGATAGTTTTTTTTGTTTGGCTCACTATTTCGCTTATGTTGATTTTTTGCTGTGTTTAAAGCGACATACACAATAAAGCCTTGTTATAATTTCACCTTACAACAGTCTCCATTGTGTACCTCTGCACATGTCCTCCTACATATGGTGTAAGAAGTGGGATGAGAGGTGGCCTTTGAAGTTAAAAGTGCCGGAGATTTCCTGTGGAATTTATTTTTTGTGCTTTTTGCCTACAAACAGCCCGAGTAACATAAACAATCACATGCAGCAGAGATCAGAGTTAAAGCGACACACCCAGGCAGGAAATTTACACTGCACTGAAACTCACAAAACCACAGATGGACTCTTTTTCCCAATCCCAAGAGGAGAGAGAGAGAGACTGCTGAAGCAGGTAAACCTTATTTGCCTATCACAATAAAGTGTAATATGGTCATTGAAATAGGGGTTTTGCCTTCCAGCCGTAGTCAGGGTTCAAGAAGTGAGTTAGCCCTTAAAACGGATAGGCGTTTGTTGTTTTTAAATGTTTCGCTGAAGCAGTGAATACAGATGGTGACCCATGAGCGGTACTGATTCTGCAAATAAAGGTTGCCACACCGCATAGGACTACCAGCTGTGAATGGAGTATATGCAGAAAAGTGTGAAAATTGATGCAAGACTGTGCTGAAGCAGGGGAATTTTCAGCAAACAAATGCTGAGTGTAAAATTGCCCTACCGGGGAAAAAGGGATTGCTGAACTGTGTAAAACAAGCATGTCAAACTCAAATGCTAACAAGGGCCAAATAAACAAGGTTTAAGTCTAGGTGGGCCGCAAAAAAAAAAAAA
>NC_134487.1:192229722-192412222 GCF_040206685.1 Ascaphus truei | reverse complement strand
TTTACTTCCGCCCGTGCTACTCGCTTCCCCCACACCCGCGCTCGCTTCTCCCGCGGCCAAAACATTTTACCGCCGCCCACGCGCTCGCCGACACACACGACGGCCACGCTGATTGTGAGCGGGCCGCAAAAATATCCGTTGCGGGCCGCATGCGGCCCGCGGGCCGCATGTTTGACATGCCTGGTGTAAAAGGTATTCCAAAGCCAATTGCTGAGTGTTGAGTCACCCTGCCGGGAGTGAAAGAATTATTCCACTGCAAAGAATGTTTTTTTTTCTGCAAGTAAAAAAGTCTGCCTATATATCTTGGGAGTAAAACAGGCAACCAAAGTGTGAAGAGTGAATGCCATAATACCCAAAGATGAGACTGAAAATTACTGAACTCAAGCAGAAAACCAAATTCTGTTGCTGAAGCGGAGGGATTGCACATAGCAAGTAAATGGTTTAAAGCAAATGCTTTTGCTGAAGCCAGAAAATGGGCAGCTAGCAAGCATTGTATTTAAAGAAATAGAACCCTGGGAATTTAAAATGGCCACCCAGCTGAAGTCAAATACAGACTCTGTAAAAATAGGGAAGAAAATTTGTTCCTGGTGTAAAGAACCCCACCACACGGAGCAGTGTCCCTTCAGGCCTTATTCAGACGATGAGAGTGAATGCACAGTAATGCTAATGTTGTAAATCTTACCCAAGGGAAGAAAAAGTCTACAGAGAGGCCTGTGATAGCTACGACCTCTACAAGCAAAATATGCCCACCTGTAGGACTACAACCATTTGGGGTTCTAGCAAATACAGTGACAACAGCTGCAATAGCGCCTCCTGAGGTCAGGAAGAAAAATATACCTGATAGCCCCAAAATGGAGGACAAAATACAGCGTTCCTGTAATGAACCCTACCCCACGGAAGAGTGGCCCTTCCAGTCTGATGAGGAGGAAGACATCTCTTATGGGGAACCCAAACCGAGTCACACCCACAAAACACCCCAAGAATGGTGGGGGTGCCTGAACTCGGTACAAACCGAAAAGACCGCTCCTTATGATGACAAATATGATCGGAAGGAGAAAGAGCGGGAGCATCGGATCACCGAATATTTCCGTCAGCTGTTACAGTTGCAAGAAAAGCCAGGTGGATCCAGTGACGCTGCTATAATTTCAAATGAAGATGGAGAACCCAGTATCCCTGAGGGGACGGTGTCATCCAAAACAAAAGGGCGAAAAAAGAAAAAGAAAAGCGGTTCTTCACATACCGTGGAAGGAACAGACACATCTGCAGATCTTGCGGAGGAAAAGGGGGTCCGAAATGCCCTGCAGCCTAGAGAAAATGGAGAAGTCGTCCCGAGGATGACCGAATATCCAGAGGGCCCAAGGCAGAAGTCGTGTACCCCAAAGAAGTGTCTGTCCGGTGCTAATAGTGAGAAACCCTCAACCAACCATTCCAGGGAAGCGGAGCCAGAACCAATGAGTGACGATCCCTTGACCAGCCCAGGGTATGCCCTGAAGGTTGCCAGGCGTGACTGTGATCGGCTCCGGGAAAATAACGGGAAGCTACAGGAACATGTGCTCGCAATGTACTCTTCGGCCAGGACAGAATTGGACGATCTCAAGACTGAGCTAGATACTGCAAACGCTACTATTTCCGCCATGGATGAAAAGCAGAGCCAATCTGATAAAATGATAGCTAAGCTGAAGCGGAAGTATGAGGAGGCACTGAAGCAGATGACAGTCTTCCAGCAAGAGGTTCACACTCTTCGCATAGAGCTGAATGCCTCACAACAGGAGGTCAACAGTGTCCGGACAGACGTAGACGTATCTCGGAAGGAGGTTCTTACACTCCACAGAGCACTGGATGCCTCACATCATGAGATCAACAGCTGCCACACAGAACTGGAAGTCTCCAGAAAGGAACTTCACAGTCTCACTGAGGAGCTGGACATGTCAAAGAAAACTATCCTACATCTTAACTTAGATCTCAGTCTCTCAGAAGGAGCTTCAGAAACTAAGAACCCAGTCTTCCAGCACTCAATCACAACAAATGTATTATTGTAAATTTAAAATACTTTATTGATAACCATAAATAAAAAATAGGGTGTTAAAACGTAATTAAATAGTATATTTCAACAGCACGTGACTGTATCCTTGATAACCCACCTAAGGCTAGGTGGGTAGATGTGATAAGATCCCTAATAGATACTCGGGATCAGACGCTATAAGTTATAGCTACCTAAAGGTATAGGAAAAGAGCCTATGAGAGCCCACCATAAGGACAGTCTCAATGTGAGTGTATCTAGGCGTATGATACGCATTCAATTGATACACTAATGATGTATATATTATGTGGCATAGTATGCGATAGTTTAGACCTATATGATGTCTGCCCCTGATAAAGGTTGCACTGGTTGCTACATAAATTAACCTTTATCAGGGGCAGACATCATATAGGTCTAACCTATCGCATACTATGCCACATAATATATACATCATTAGTGTATCAATTGAATGCGTATCATACACCTAGATACACTCACATTGAGACTGTCCTTTTGGTGGGCTCTCATAGGCTCTTTTCCTATACCTTTAGGTAGCTATAACTTATAGCGTCTGATCCCGAGTATCTATTAGGGATCTTACCACATCTACCCACCTAGCCTTAGGTGGGTTATCAAGGATACAGTCACGTGCTGTTGAAATATACCATTTAATTACGTTTTAACACCCTATTTTTTATTTATGGTTATCAATAAAGTATTTTAAATTTACAATAATACATTTGTTGTGATTGAGTGCTGGAAGACTGGGTTCTTTTTTCTCCCATATGATATAATCACGTCTCCATCCAGTCAGCACCTCACTATGGTTAACACTAGCTGTGCGGGTTTCCTTTACGTGTAGCGCTTCAGAAACTAAACCTGGAGATGGAAGTCTCACGCCAGGAGACAGCCCGCCTTCAAGCAGATGTGCAAAAATGGAAGGTGGACTGCAAGGAGGCCCTGAATAGTACAGAGACTGAAAAAAGAGAAAATTTGAGATTAAAAGAAGAAAATTCTGAGTTGACAGAACACGTCAAGGAAAAGAAAGAAAAGCTGCACGAGCTTGAAGAAATAAATAAACTTTTGGAAGATGAAAAGTTTGAAGCAGAGCACCGACTGCAGAACCAACTGCAAGGTCTGCGTACGCACCTCCAGTATACAGAGGAGAAGCAGCAAACGCTACAGGAAGAAAAGCTGCAGGCTGCTAAAGAGGTACAAGCGCTGCAGGAACGTCTGAATACCCAGTACGTCCCCACCGAGCAGTATGAGGAGATAAAGGCCACGCTGCATGTCATCAGAGCATCATTGGAGGCGGAGCTTCGATACCAGGTGACTCTGTATGAGAGGGAGTGGGAGAAGGCCTAGAAACTGGAGCAAGAGCTGGAAAGACAGAGAGACTGTTCCATTCCCTTGAGTCAGTACATCAAGGAGAAAACAGACGCAGCGGCAACCTTGACGACAAAAATTACAGAGCTCCAGAATATGAAGGAGACACTGATACAGACTCAGAGAAAGCAAAGTGCGCAGATAAATTCCCTGAGAAGAGACTTGCAAGACGCACTCAAACAGAGTGAGACTCTGCAGACCAGTAACTTACAGATTCCTCCAATACAGAAAAAGGTATTGGCTCTGCCCAAGCACCGGTATCCCACAGTAACTAATGCCCGTGAGGACAAGGGTACAGTGAGACTTGGGGACTCCACGCACCTTCAAACAAGATTACGAAGTTTGAGCCACCTAAGAAAGCACTAGCCAAACCTACAGCTGCCCAACAGGCAACAAACAGAGGTAGTAGTGCTGAATCAAAGCCAGAAGAATCCTTAGCTGAGGAAGCCGAAAAGATAGGACGTTCTCTGGAAAGGGAGGTGGAGGTGCAACTCAGTCCCAAAGAAGCTGAACTGGCGACTCCGTTGTGTGGAGGAGGTGCAGAAAGACCGCTTCAAGAGCGGAAAACTCTAAGGGCTAGTCCTAACTGCTCTAAAACTGTTGCCATACAGTTTGTCTACAAAAAGAGGAGTGCCCGACGCAACGGAAATCTCATGACCGCGCACTCGGTAAAAAGACTTTACTTGGAAAAAGTCCTCCTCAAGCGACTGAGGAGTGCTGATCTCAAGCACCTTCGGGAGGAGACAAAAATAAACTGGAGAAAGGGCTCCAATCCCAGCGGGACTGTGGGTTCTCTTCCTCCATCCACTCTCATTCAAGTCACAGAGATATCTAGAATGAGAGTGGAAGGATGGGCTTTGGCCGTGGTAAACCCGAGCTTCCCACAAACAGGGGAGGTATGTAACAGGGGACTTATCCCTGTTCACAAATGTGCCTCTAATCCAGCAGTGTGGTGGTTAACTGCTGGTAGCAAATTAACTAACACCACCTGGCTGATTACAGGTGGTAAAAAAAGCCTGCCTTTGAGACAGGAAGTGAGACTCCTTAGCTCACACCTGAGCTGAACTATGAGACAGGGGAGAGATTCCTTAGTCCACAACTGGGCTGAACCAAGGAAGGACAGATGTCTTGAGCGACAAGCTGACCACAAGACAAAGGGGACAAGATTCTAAACTTGGAGCCTGACATTTCCTGTGCACACAAGGGTGCAGTTCCAAGAGAGCAGAGAAGCTTCCCCTACAGCAGCCCAGCTAACAGATAAGACTTTTTCGTATAAGACTATTATCTTTGTCTGTGTATTGATAAATGTCTCCATGATTTGGGCTGGTAAATAGCTTAGCTAACCAACCCAGTCAGAGAGGGCTGAGCTACATGTGTTGATAGTCTCCAAAGCAGAGATAGTTTTTTTTGTTTGGCTCACTATTTCGCTTATGTTGATTTTTTGCTGTGTTTAAAGCGACATACACAATAAAGCCTTGTTATAATTTCACCTTACAACAGTCTCCATTGTGTGACTCCTTTTCCATTCATGTTACAATATGCTGTATCTCATTTATGTATCTCTAATTGTGGCTTTTTCTCTTTCAGAATTTGATCACAAATGTATTATGTATTTTGTATTATTATGTATTTTAAATATGTTGCTGTTTCTTTTATTCATTGTATACCAATGTCTGTGGATGGCTGTGGGGCAATCTCTTGCAATCTCACTGATTGGCGCGGTAATTTGAAACCTGAGCCATTAACTGTGGGATGCTCCCCAATCTTATCCAGACCCTGATGCTGTGTCAAGCCAAGCCAAGCACTCCCTGTCCCCCTCACTATCACCCGCTGCTCTACGCGTCTGACGCTGCCCTGGACTTTCCTCCATACTTCGGAGGGGAGGAGAATCCCATTACGTCATTGGCAGGCGCACCACAGAGCAGAGCAACGCACTGGTAGTGCTCCAAGTTGGCGTGTGGGACTCATGGAGGTTTCTGTACTCCGCAACGGGACTATTCACCGGATTTACCACCTGGCAACACTCGGACTAGCGAAGTGTGTCATAAGGCTCCACGGAGGTTTCTCTACTGGCCGAGTACGGATGTGTTCCTGCTGCCTGAACTGCCTCCATTGAAGAGCTGTACAACGCTCTGGTTGATTCACCGTGTGGTAACCCCACTAACCAATTGCTTGTTTTATTCTCAATTGATGTACGCAGAAACTTTAACTTTTTAGTAAATTAATATATTTTTACTTTACTTCACTATGTGCATTGTGCGCCTTGTTTTTGTATCGTTTCTCTAGTAGCAGGGGTGTCGAGCCACCTTCATGAAGGCTGCAGACACATCATAGTGACCTCCATTACAAGGTTTAATCACTCCATATTGTGTCATTGTCAGCACTTGTTTGATGTGGGACTATGTTCTAGTTGTGCACTGATCATTTTTCTTTCCACGTGTGTGTTATGTGTGTAAAAAAATCACAATTTATTTTATCTCACGTTTTGTTCAATTACAAAATCCGGTAATTTAAAGTGTTAAAAGCAGTGGTCTCCCATGACAGCGAGTAACTCCCGCTCCTGGGAAATTGCTCCTAAAGACTTTATTTTTCAACATTTCGTTCTGGAAACAAATTATTTTGTTTGCCCCCCGTCCCAGTAAGTGTATTTTGACGGTAATTGTGAAACATTGATTTTAAGTCCATTCGTGAAATAAATTACAATTTATTTTACCTCCTTGCTTTACACAATCATCTGATCCCGGTAATAAATGTGTTAAGAGACCTGGTCTCCCGTGACAGTGAAAGACTGGGTGGGTGACTAACTGGGTTGGTGACTGACTGGGTGATTGACTGGGTGTGTGACTGACTGGGTGGGTGACTGACTGCCTGGGTGACTGACTGCCTAGGTGACTGACTGCCTGGGTGACTGACTGCCTAGGTGACTGACCGACTGGGTGACTGACGGACTGCCTGGTTGACTGACGGACTGCCTGGTTGACTGACAGACTGCCTGGGTGACTGACAGACTGCCTGGGTGACTGACAGACTGCCTGGGTGACTGACAGACTGCCTGGGTGACTGAATGCCTGGGTGGGTGACTGTCTGAGTGGGTGACTGCCTGGGTGGGTGACTGACTGACTGCACATGTATACACATGCACATACTGTATACACATATATATATAATATACTAGCTGAGAGACTCGGCGTTGCCCGTGAGTTAAATTTCCCGCTATGAGGGGGAGGGGGACAGTGGACAGGAGGGGGGGGACAGTGGACAGGAGGGGGGGACAGTGGACAGGAGGGGGGGGACAGTGGACAGAAGGGGGGGACAGTGGACAGGAGGGTGGGGACACAGTGGACAGGAGGGGGGGGACAGTGGACAGGAGGGGGGGACAGTGGCCAGGATGGGGGGGGACAGTGGACAGGAGGGGTGGGGGGGACAATGGACAGGATGGCTGGGGGGCAGGACAGTGGACAGGAGGGGGGGGCAGTGGACAGGAGGGGGTGGGGGGGACAGTGGACAGGAGGGGGGGTTGCTTAAAATTTCCGGGTCCCTCCTCTCCACTCCCCCTGTATGTTTCTCCGCTCCCCCCTCTCTCTTTCCGCTCCTCCCTCCCCCCCTCATGCGCAGCTCCGGTACCCACCCTACAGTGTCTGACACACACAGTGTCCGACACACACACACACAGTGAGACACACACAGTGTCACACACACATACACACACGTCACCTCTCCTTCCGGGCGCCGCCATCTTAGGCTCTCGGCGCGCGATGCCCACTGCCTGTCCTCCCGCCAGGGAGGGAGTGAAGTGAGCGCTGGGGAGGGAGTGAAGTGAGCGCCGGGGAGGGAGGTAAGTGAGTGCCGGGGAGGGAGGTGAGTGAGTGCTGGGGAGGGAGGGGAGTGAGCGCCGGAGAGGGAGGTGACTGAGCGCCGGGGAGGGAGGTGACTGAGCGCCGGAGAGGGAGGTGACTGAGCGCCGGGGAGGGAGGTGAGTGTGATGGGGGGGAGAGGACAGAGAGAGAGTGTGTGTGTGTGGCCGAGGGGGAAGAGAGTGGCAGTTGGGTGACGTCAGACCCACCAATCTGATTGGCCAGAGGCTGAGGACCAATCAGATTCACCGCAGCTAGTACCAACCTTTCGATTTTATATATTAAGATAAAAACACACAGAGTACTGCATGCACGCCTAAAGATAAAGGTACCTAAATGCTGGCTATAATATATAATAGCAAGAGTATGCCAGCGGTGCTCCAGGGAAGGGAGATATAAAGCAAAAACAGCGTTCTCAATCACAGGTGATATCATCCCCAGTGATCTTACAGAACCACTACCCAATGACTCTGAAAACGTAAAGATCTTTAAACTTTTGTCTCAGAAGAGACTTTGCAATTGGTGGAACAAAACAGCATTAGACAACTATGTTTTGAATAATATGATCCCAAGAGGTCTAAGAATTCAAACGTTTCCACCTTTTGAATTTACCGATAGTAACCTCAAAGAAACGGTATTGCATACATGTTCCATAGATCGTCTTAAAATTCTGATTGAGCACGAAACCATTGTATTAGCAGAAGCTAGTGCTAAAATTGACAACGTTAAAAAAAGATCTTGTTGATACTGATAAAGTTCTGATGAGTCAGATTGAAAGGGATCTTGATAAATACGAAGAAGATCTTATTGAATTTAAACACAAGAAATTTACTCGAGATCTGAGTGATTATCAAAGTAAAACTGTATATAAGTGGCATAGAGGCAAAAAGGGTAGCCATACCTCCCGTACTAGGAGGACTCCCCTGCTACCTCTATTGGAGCAATAACCTCAGAGATCGATTCCTCTGATACAGATGCACTACAAACATCTAGATCAGATAACTTTTAGGGCACCTGTTGCATCTACCTCTTTTTTAGAGAAAGGAACCAAACCAAAACGAGGAGGAAAACACTGCGGTGGGAAAAGGCAGCTAAGGGACCGCAACGCTTTTGGGTACAAGCCTCAAAAGAGATTTCAACAGAGGCAGTAAAAGATGATATGACTATAATGAACCTCTCAGAAGTCATACTTACCGATGTACAAACTAGAGTCCTCCAAAGAGGCCTGTCTTTCTCCCCCTCTTTTCAGATAACCTACACTTATTTTGTCATAAATTGCTTTTGCTCAAACACTTTGTTAAACCTAAGGATCCAGGCATGGGTTTGCCATTAAACTCCCAATGGGATCTGGGAGATCAACAGAACCTATACGACCTCATTACTCTTTTAGAGGAACAACAAGTAGTTGAAACTACACATGCGGATATTTGATCAAGAACTAAATCTAAATCAACTTTTTGCCTGCCTCTCCAGAGCTGCTCAGAGGTGGAGGTTTTCGCCAATCTTGTGACACAGGATATTCACAAATTACAACTTGTACCCATCTCAAGAAACCTCAATAAATTAAAATGGCATGCAATTAAAGAACTGCGGGAACTAACCTCCGTAGAAATAAAACCATCAGATAAGGGAGGTAATGTTGTATTGTGGCCCAAAGACATGTATGAAAGGGAGGCTTTTAAACAGCTGAGAGACCCCCTTTGTTATGCCACATTATCATGTGACCCCACTATTACATTTAGAACTGATTTAGACCACATCCTTAAATCGGCATTTGGCAGTGGCACTATTTCACAACACAATTATGAGGGCCTTTTGCCTAGGTGTCCGGTTGTCCCCACATTCTATCTTTTACCAAAGATTCATAAAAGCCACTCCCACCCACCTGGGAGACCCATTGTGTCCGGCGTGGGGGGGTTGTGTGAGCCTGCCTGTAAATTCATCGACTCATTTCTGTGCCTCACCGTTATCACTTTACCATCCTATCTAAGAGACACGATGGATGTGCTGTCCAGATTGGACTGCATCACGGTCGACGAGAATACCATCCTCGCGACCTGTGATGTAGAATCCCTGTATTCCAGCATTCCCCATCGTGTCGGTCTTATGGCTTCCAAATTTTACTTATCTATGCAAAATATTTCGACAGATTTGGTTGATTATGGTATGGATCTTTTGGAATTTATTTTGACCCATAATTATTTTGTTTTTAAAAATACATTTTATTTACAGATTAAGAGGCACAGCGATGGAGGAGGCTTGCGCACCCTCCTACGCCAACCTTTTCCTGGGCTGGTGGGAACAGGAGGTGTTTTTTTCTGAGGACAAACGGCCCTTTACTGTCAGAGCCTGTTATGGTTGAGATATATTGATGATGTCCTGGTGATCTGGCAGGGTTCTGCCATGGGTTTCTCGGATTTCGTTGGCTGTCTCAACCATAACACATACAACATTAAGCTCACTTACTTTACTAGTTCCAAAAGTGTGAACTTTCTTGACCTGAGGATTGCAGTTGATGTGGATGGTTGCCTCACTATGGATATTTTCCACTAGTGAGTTCTTGAGAATTAAACATAACTGGTCTTCACATGATACTTTCCATACCAGAGCATTAGAACTTAAGGAAAGATTTCTCAGGAGAGGCTATAGTAAGACTTGGGTCAACAAGGGTTTTGTTAATAGTCTTGGCTGTAACAGAGAGAACCTTTTGATACCCAAACCTTAGTATAGAGAGAGGTCAACATAAAATCAGGTTTGTGAGTACTTTTAATCAACAGTGGCCCGACCTATGGAAAATTTTGGCCAAACACTGGGGTATTCTAATGATGGACCAAGACCTTAAAAGCTCACTAGGTGAGCATGTTAATCTAACCAGCTGCAGATCACCCAATCTGCGTGATCGGTTGGTCCCTAGCCATTACGTTCCTCAAATCGGTGCCACTTTTCTCTCTAGTTTCATGAAGACAGGGTTTTTCAAATGCGGGAGTTGTTCAGCATGCAAATTCATGCGTCAGACGAACAATTTCTCTGATACATTAGGCACACGCACCTACAAGATCTTCAATTTTCTCAATTGTAAGAACAAAGGCGTAGTTTATCAATTGTCCTGCCCTTGTGGCCGTGTCTACATTGGCATGACCACAAGGGAGGTACGTTTTAGGATCTTAGAACACAGTCGAAATATCAAGAATGCGTAGCGGGACCTTGATTCTTTAAAAAAAATTACGTCTGTGGCTAGGCACTTTCTAAAGCATCATGGCTCTAACCCGGCTGTCCTTTCTGCGTTCGCTTTTGACAGGGTCTCCCTAGGTATCCGGGGTGGTGATCTGGAGGGGGCCCTGTTGAGACGGGAATGCAGGTGGATAGTCCAGTTGAGGACTATGATGCCTGCTGGCCTTAACGATTATTTGGGTTTCACTATGTTTTTGTGATTTTGTGCATACATTATACCGTTAACCCTCTCTTTTTTTATTCTCTTCTGTGTTTTTTTTCGATTTTTTAAGTTTCAAATAGTGGTACCATCTCTGAACTAAATGATCCGGCTATGAAGTATTATCCTGAACTTTCCTCACAAGCATGATCCCTCTTGAGGTACAATGGACTAGTCGAAATTAGCAATACATCTCCATGGCAGCCAATTCCATTGATGTGATGATATGATACAATCTAATGCTGATGCACTACAGTCGCTTTGGGAACAATCCAATCTCTGCGCCAATACATATATGGAACACATGATGGCGCCGCATGATGGATATTATCCTTAGGAATACCTTTTGCCTATTCTCACTTAGTGTGGATTGTGGAGTCTAAGGCCGAGTCCATAGAAGGACAGACCGTGCTGAGGCGTGCGGACGCTCCGCGCTGAGCCACTGCATCCTCAATGAGGATGCCTTGAGAGGGGGCTCACGTGAGCATCCGCAGGCGTGC
The DNA here is from genome assembly GCF_040206685.1 of Ascaphus truei. NCBI lineage: Eukaryota > Metazoa > Chordata > Amphibia > Anura > Ascaphidae > Ascaphus > Ascaphus truei. Next base: position 192,401,032 of record NC_134487.1, on the reverse strand, counting down.
TGACGAGATGGAGGTTTCAGCCAAGCGCCAAGCTGTTTTTCAGCGCGCTGTCGGCTGAAAACCTCCAATCCCAGCACAGCAGTGTCGACGTCACGGCGCCGTGACGTCGACGTCAGTGCGTCGCGGGCGATTGGCCCAGCGACGTCACTGCCCCGCCTCCAACCACCTCCCCCCGGCTCCGATCGCGCCCGCTGGCTCGCCTGTATGGGCATGAAATCACCCAGATTTCAGCAGGCGAGCCTCAGCGTCAGCGCGGTTCGGATCGCCTCACCCCTCTATGGCCCGGGCCTAACATAGCGTGGCTACAGTATGAATGTATTGACTGCCTTGCTGTAATGAGAAGCTTTACTCTGCTATGACACATAGCCCTTCTTACAAATTTCCGACTGCATCGCGGGCTGGAACTAAGCGTCGCCATGGCAACGACGTTTTGAACGTGATGACGTAGGGGCATGATGATGCGGCCCGTAAGGACACAGAATTTGCAGCTTACGGAAGGTCTGAAGGATAGCAGCTATTGTACTAAGTGGAATCAGCTGTATTTTGGCGAAAAAGCACTTTTAATCAATGTGTGTATTGTGACAGAAACCAGGGGATGGTAATAAATTCCGTATATAGGGCTCCCAGGATACTAGACAGTTTCTATCCTGTTTGGCCTGGGAGTGCAGCCTTATAATACATACACTCCATCCCACAGTTTGGCAAGCGCTGGAACTGAGGGATGAGAGATCCAGACCAGAGTTTGTCTGCTGCCTGATTTCTGTCACCTGTCATGCTAATTAGGAATCAGGTATGAAAGACTGATTTCCTGTTTGCTCTGGTCTCCCCACAAGAGCCAGGAGGCTGGAAGGCTGCTGAACTACAGAGGGGAGAAGCCTCTTCCCCAAACAGGTTCAATCTTTCTGTTCATTTGTGTAAGACTGCAAAAGTACCGTGTTTTGATGTTGGAAGTGGAAAAGCCACTTCCAACCCTGAGTCAGGGATATCTAAGTTAAGTTATCGCTCAGGTGAGCAGCTTTTGTTTTGATCTGTTTTCTGTTGTATGCACTGTGGCAGTCTCAGTGCCTGGGACTGAATAAACCAGGCATAGCCTGTTTAAAGGAACAGTACGTGACGCCTCATCATTTAACCTACCCTAAAAGACCGTGTTCTAAACAGTCCCGGACAAACGACGGAGCCCCGGAGTAAGACGTTTGTCACATATGGTGGAGAATGCGGGCAGAGCACTAGGGGGTCTGCGGGTTGAAGAACTTTGAAAAAAAAAAAAAAAAAAAAAGTTTTTTTCATCCTCTGCAAACAAGATGGAAGACGTGGTGGGTGCGCTGGTACGCAATGTCGCTGCCCAGAAAGACGCGAATGAAACCCAGCAACAGCTGTTAATAGCCCAGCAAGAAACTAATGCAAACCAGCAGCAGACGAATGCAGCCCATCAACAGCTGCTAATAGCCCAGCAAGAGATTAATGCCAACCAGCAACAGGCGAATGCCAACCAGCAACAGGCGAATGCCAACCAGCAACAGGCGAATGCAAACCAGCAACAGACGAATGAAGCCCTGCAAAACGCGAATGCAAATCAGCAAGAGACAAACCGCTTGCTGAGAGAGGAGCAACAGCGGTTCGCTCAGGGCTTACAGCAGGAACTCGAGATCCTGAGGGGGACTATCAGTAACCTTCCACTGGCAGCGGCAGCCCCAGTACCGAAAATGACCAGGGCAAGCCACTACCTTCAGAAGATGGGACCCTCGGATGATGTGGAAGCCTATCTTCTCACGTTTGAACGCACGGCACAGAGAGAGGGATGGCCAGAAGCTGAGTGGGCTGGTCTAATCGCACCCTTCCTAAGCGGCGAACCCCAGAAGGCTTACTTTGATCTAGAGCCAGCCGAAGCTAACGTCTATGCAAAATTGAAGTTCGAGATCCTCGCCCGCCTCGGCGTAACCACGGCTGTTCGCGCCCAAAGGTTTCACGCATGGTCCTTCACGATGGATAAAGCCACCCGAAGCCAGATGTATGACCTCATCCACCTCGCCCGGAAGTGGCTACAACCCGAGATCAACTCAGCCAGCCACATCGTGGAACGGTTGGTCATGGACCAGTTCTTGAGGAAACTTCCCTCTGCCTTACGCCGTTGGGTCAGTCGGAGTGACCCCCACAATGCGGATGAGCTTGTGGCCCTCGTAGAAAGGTACAATGCAGCAGAAGAGCACCCGCAACCCACAGTCGTGGAGCAACCCCACTACCCGAGGTTCCAGGACTCTTCCAGAGACGGTAAAAGGGTACCGGGGTTAAGGGGCGCTGAAGAGCGGCGACCACCTTCACGCAGCACCAGCAACAGTGGTTCGCACACTAAGGGCAATAGCCAACATGGGGAGCCGGGAAAAGGCTCTAAGAGGGACACAGACTATGTACCTAAATGTGTAAATTGTCATGAGAGGGGCCACACAGCAAAAATCTGCCCACTAAATGATGAGCCCATGCAATGCAACAGCGTGGAACCTTATTCGCTGTTGTCCCAATGTATGGGCCCTAGCCCAGAGGACCCCTTGAATAACCATCTGTGGGCATTTGTAAAGGTTAATGGTAAGAGGGTTCGGGCACTTCTTGACTCTGGGAGCATGGTCACACTAGTGTCCGAATACCTCTTGCCCATTAAGAAGAAACAGGGAAACAGTTCACAAAGAGTGGCAATTTGTTGTATACATGGGGATAATCATGAATATTCCACTGTTGATGTTTTTTTTGAAACAGAGTTTGGTTCTTTAGATTTCAAGGTGGGTATTGTACCCAAACTGGCACATGATGTGTTAATAGGGACCGACTTTCCCCATTTTCTAAAAATGTGGTCCCCCGCTCAGAATAGCGCCCAGAGTTCAATAGCGGACCATAATGAAGTATTAGAAGAAACAAATCCTTTCCCTTTTTCAGAAATGGAGGTTGACGAGGGCCCAAATAAGAAGGGGGAAAAGGAGGAGTGCTGTAAAATTCCCTTCCCCATCACTACTTTGGTAGGGAATACCCCAAATCAAGATGTTGAGCAGACACTTACCACCCCAGAACCGGATAAGACCCTCGCTGACATAGAGGTCAGTCCTGGGAGTTTTAAGAAGGCCCAGTGGGAGGACCCCACATTAGCGGTAGCAAGGGGAAATATACGGGACCAGAATAGTACTCCTGGCCAACCAGATAGGTCACTTGCTTACCCCTACTTCGAGGTAGAGAACGACCTAGTATATCGGGTTGATAAAAGGAAATCAGTTACAACTAAACAATTGTTGGTACCACGGACATTCCGTAACGTAGTATTACACCTCGCACATAGTCATCCATTGGGGGGACACCTAGGGGTGGAAAAGACAAAAGAAAAGGTTCTTCGAAGCTTCTATTGGCCTGGGGTTCTGGCAGAAATTACGAATTATTGTTCCTCATGCCCAGAATGTCAGATCACCGCCCCGTTCAAGGCGTACCGCAGCCCATTGGTACCCCTTCCCATAATAGAGGTACCATTTGACCGGATTGCTATGGATCTAGTAGGACCCCTAATAAAGTCTGCTAGGGGACATCAGCATATATTGGTAATATTAGATTATGCCACCCGATATCCGGAGGCAGTTCCCCTACGTAGCACCTCAGCTAAAAACATAGCAAAAGAGTTAGTAGTTCTGTTTTCCCGGGTCGGGATTCCTAAAGAGATTCTATCTGACCAGGGAACACCATTTATGTCCCAAGTAACGAAAGAGCTATGTAAACTCCTAAAAATCAAGCATCTCAGAACCTCAGTCTATCATCCACAAACAGATGGTTTAGTGGAAAGGTTCAATAAAACCTTAAAGAGCATGTTACGGCGGGCGGTTGATAAAGATGGGAAAAACTGGGATTGTTTGTTACCGTACCTGTTATTTGCCATTAGGGAAGTTCCCCAATCATCCACTGGCTTCTCCCCGTTTGAACTATTGTATGGCCGACACCCAAGGGGCTTACTGGATATAGCCAAAGAGACTTGGGAACACGAGGTTACCCCTTACAGAAGTGTAATAGAGCATGTTGCCCAGATGCAGGACCGCATTGCTGCAGTCCTACCCATAGTGAGGGAACACATGGAGAAGGCTCAAGAAGCACAGAGGAATACATATAATAAGGGTGCTAGGGTCAGAATTTTTTCTCCAGGTGATAGGGTACTAGTTCTGGTTCCCACCGTGGAGAGTAAATTCCTTGCTAAATGGCATGGGCCATATGAGGTCTTGGAAAGAGTGGGAGAAGTAAATTATAAGGTAAGACAGCCAGGTAGGAGGAAACCTGAGCAAATTTACCATATAAACCTACTCAAGCCCTGGAAAGATAGAGAAGTCTTGTTAACCCTAGTACACCCAGGTCCGTCAGAGAATCAAGAAACTGACCCAGAGGTTAGCATAGCTGAAACCCTGTCTGTTCATCAGAAACGAGAGGTTCAGAATTTAGTGAAAAGAAACAAAGAAATCTTCTCTATACGGCCAGGTAGAACTAGCGTAATTGAACATGACCTAGTCTCTGAACCGGGGGTCCGAGTTAACCTTAAACCGTACCGAATCCCAGAGGCCAAAAGAAAGGCTATAAGTTTAGAGGTTAAAAAAATGCTAAAACTAGGTGTAATTGAGGAATCCCAAAGTGGGTGGAACAGCCCTATAGTCTTAGTCCCAAAGCCAGATGGTACAACAAGGTTTTGTAATGACTACCGGAAACTAAACGCGGTGTCAAAATTTGATACTTATCCTATGCCCAGGGTAGATGAACTTGTAGAGAGACTGGGCAAAGCCCGATATCTCACAACCCTAGACCTAACAAAAGGGTACTGGCAGGTTCCCCTCACAGAAAGGGCAAAAGAAAAGACAGCCTTCTCAACCCCAGACGGCCTCTTTCAGTATAAGGTGTTGCCTTTTGGCTTACATGGAGCTCCCGCCACATTCCAAAGAATGATGGATAAAATTTTAAAACCACATGCTCGGTATGCTGCCGCCTACCTGGATGATGTGGTAATCCATAGTGAAGATTGGCAATCCCACCTTCCAAAGGTCCAAGCTGTGCTTGACGCAGTCCGGTCTGCTGGACTAACTGCTAACCCCGCTAAATGCACTATTGGTCTGGAGGAGGCCAAGTATCTGGGATATTCTATTGGCAGAGGTTTACTCAAACCCCAAACACTCAAAGTGGAGGCGATACAAAATTGGCCAAGGCCAGTTACAAAAAAACAAGTAAGGACCTTTTTGGGGTTAATTGGGTACTATAGAAGGTTTATTCCCAATTTTGCAACTAAGGCAACCCCACTAACTGACCTCACAAAAGCAAGAGGACCGCTAATGGTAAAGTGGTCCCCCGAAACCGAACAGGCCTTTAGAAGCCTGAAAGAAGCTCTCTGTGCCCAACCAGTGTTGGTCACACCTGACTTCTCCAAAGAGTTCGTAGTCCAAACCGACACATCTGAGGTAGGGCTGGGGGCGGTACTCTCCCAGGAGTCTCAAGGTGAGGAGCACCCCATCCTTTATTTAAGTAGGAAACTAAATCCCCAGGAGAAAAATTACTCCATAGTAGAGAAAGAGTGTCTCGCAATAAAGTGGGCTGTAGAGACGCTCAAATACTACCTGTTGGGGAGAAAATTCCGGTTGGTCACAGATCATGCACCCCTTACCTGGATGTGTCAAAACAGGGAAAAGAATGCTAGAGTGACCAGGTGGTTCCTAAGCCTACAACCCTTTAAATTTTCTGTGGAACACAGGTCAGGGCACAAACATGGCAATGCTGACGGGTTGTCAAGGATGCACTCCCTAATATCCATGGTCGCTCATCCCTCGAGGTCTGAGCTGGGGGGGAGGATATGTGACAGAAACCAGGGGATGGTAATAAATTCCGTATATAGGGCTCCCAGGATACTAGACAGTTTCTATCCTGTTTGGCCTGGGAGTGCAGCCTTATAATACATACACTCCATCCCACAGTTTGGCAAGCGCTGGAACTGAGGGATGAGAGATCCAGACCAGAGTTTGTCTGCTGCCTGATTTCTGTCACCTGTCATGCTAATTAGGAATCAGGTATGAAAGACTGATTTCCTGTTTGCTCTGGTCTCCCCACAAGAGCCAGGAGGCTGGAAGGCTGCTGAACTACAGAGGGGAGAAGCCTCTTCCCCAAACAGGTTCAATCTTTCTGTTCATTTGTGTAAGACTGCAAAAGTACCGTGTTTTGATGTTGGAAGTGGAAAAGCCACTTCCAACCCTGAGTCAGGGATATCTAAGTTAAGTTATCGCTCAGGTGAGCAGCTTTTGTTTTGATCTGTTTTCTGTTGTATGCACTGTGGCAGTCTCAGTGCCTGGGACTGAATAAACCAGGCATAGCCTGTTTAAAGGAACAGTACGTGACGCCTCATCATTTAACCTACCCTAAAAGACCGTGTTCTAAACAGTCCCGGACAAACGACGGAGCCCCGGAGTAAGCCGTTTGTCACAGTATATAAAGTCTGCGCTCTCCTGTTACGCCTGCACTCCCAGTAGAAGACCAAGCGTCGAAACGCATAGGAGTGGGAGCTTGGCTGGGGGACCCCTTGCCCTACCTCTGATACCAGGGACTACTCTAAGGATTCACCATTATCATTGTGCATTGGTGATGTATTGGACTCTGTGACTTTTTTGGACTATATTTTTCATGCATAGGATTTGAAGTTTGTTGGAGGAGCTTATGCATCTTTTCAGTATATTTTGAATTGGTCTTACTATTACCATCTCGCATTTGGAACTAGCTCTTCCACTACACACATTATTGCTGCCTTTCCTGCATGTTTGATTGTGTTGCATGTTCTTTGTATTTTGGCACTCAGGCACTTTAATGTTAACTACTTATTTTGCACGTGCTTCATTATTTATGTAGTTAATTCCCCTTTTTGCCACCAGCCCATGCGCACTCATATCATTAGACCCACGTGTGTGGCTTTTGATTTAGTGTTCTGACTTTTACTTTATCAGACATTGTTCACAGTCCTCCTTTGTCACTCAGTCTCCTTCTCTTGAGGTATAGGGTATTTGTCCCCCTTCATTTTATTTTCTTTCTCCCCTATTTTTATTGATTCAAATAAACTTTGTTATTTTCTTGGTACACCTGTGTGCTCCTTATAGGGATATTTCTCGTTGTTGCTATATATATATAAATAAATAAATAAAATAAAAAAAAAAATATATATATATATATATATAATCCAATGCACAGCCGGCACACCATATGCAAGTAAATAAGTTTTGGTGCTTATCCCATGAAGCAATAACAGACCATACGATACCGGTTGCAACACGAAATCAAGGGACAGCACGCAGGTAAATAAATAAAAAATGTTCTATATTTGATAGAAGACACAAAAACTGATAACGTCGGTTTTTGTGTCTTCTATCAAATATAGAACATTTTTGATTTACTTACCTGCGTGCTGTCCCTTGATGTCGTGTTGCAACCGGTATCGTATGGTCTATATATATATATATATATATATATATATATATATATATATATACTAGCTGAGAGACCCGGCGTTGCCCGTGATTAAAATTTCCCGCTCCGTCCTCTCTCCACTCCCCCTGTCTCTTTCTCCGCTCCCCCTCTCTCTGCGCTCCCCCCCCCCCCCCCCTGCGCAGCTCCGGTCTCCCGCTCCGCCCCCCTCTGCGCAGCTCCGGTTGCCTCCCCCCCCCCCTGCGCAGCTCCGGTCACCCCCCCCTGCACAGCTCGTCGTGTGTCCCCCTGCGCTGCTCTGGTCCCCCCCCCGAGCAGCTCTGGCCCCCCCGTGCTGCTTTGGTCCCCCCTGCGCAGCTCTGCCCACCCCCTGCGCAGCTCTGCTCCCCCCCCCCCTGCGCAGCTCTGGTCCGCCCCCCTGCGCAGCACACAGTATCACCTACACAGTGAGACACACAGACGTTGTCACACACATACACACACACAGTGTCACACACACAGTGTCACACACACACACAGTGTCACACACACACACAGTGTCACACACACACAGTGTCACACACACAGTATCACACACACACACAGTGTCACACACACAGTCACACACAGTGTCACACACAGTGACACACACACACATTGCAGTCAGTTGGAGTCTCTTGCCTGTGCTGTCTGTGGCTCCCTCCAGTCTGTGAGGGGGGGCTCTCCCCATGGGGTTAAATGCAGCCAGCTCTGGTGAGTGCACATTCCTCACGTTTTGGCCTTCCTGCGTCTGTGGCTGCTGGGAGTATTGGGGAGCGTTGGGGGGCGGGAGGAGCCTGTGTTACTGGCTGGTGTGGCTGTGAATGTGCTCCTCAGAACGCGCTCTGCGGAGTGACACTGACGCTTCCTGCTCACTGCCTGCCTCTCGCTGGAGCTGTCATGGGGAGAGGAGGAGAGGGGGCTGGCAGAGCTACCACTGAGAGGCTTGTGCCGTTTGGCGAATGGTCTTTCGTGGCGGGGGGCAGGGAGGAGGGAGCACCCTCGGCGGGGGTTGGGAGCCTCGGCGGGGGTTGGGAGCCAGAGTAGAGCTGAGGGGGAAGGTAGCGGGGAGGTGAGCTGCGGTTGAGGGGGGGAGTTATGGGGGGGGAGTTACGGGGGGGGAGCCGGCAGTGAGGTGAGCTGCGGTTGAGGGGGGTTGATGGGGTGAGGAGGAAAGAGGAGAGTGGCCAGGTGGTTGGGTGAGGTCATAGAAGCAAGCAAGCCAATGAGAGACGTGCGGGGGCGTGGCCAGGCCACGGACCAATCTGATTGGCCAGAGGCTGAATGACAGACCCACGGACCAATCAGATTCACCACATCTAGTAACAATCTCACAAATTTCAATTATATAGATATAGATACACATATACATATACACGTTTATATATATATATACACACACACGTATACAACAGCGGAGATTAGTGTTTTACAAAAAGGTTTATCCTTTTTAACCACCAATGTATAAGATGCATTAACACGAAGTTAAAACACTTCTATAGTAGAACAGCGGGTACGAATCCCCTGCCTGGTGACTCACCCAATATTGGTAAGACTTTCAAGAAGAAGGGTACATTTGATCCTATAATCATTAACTGTAACATCAACACCTTTATGAATTTGGTGGGTAGTGACACCCGAAGAGAAATTGGGGTGCACAAGACGAGCTTCCGGAACCTATCCAGAGATGAGCAGATGGCCCTTAAAACACTACGTGATAACAGGGACATTATAATAAGAGCCGCCGACAAGGGTGGGGGTATCGTCATACTTGACTATCTCTATCACAAACAAGAGATTGAATACCAACTATCGGAAAGTAGTCATTATAGACACCTACCGAGTGGCCCGACAGTGGGGTGAAGGAGGTTGATGCCATTATGCAGCTAGGCTTGACCAATGGTTGGATCTCTGAGGAAACTAGCAATTTTCTGACACAGAGTCACCCCAGAATGACGGTGTTATACACCCTCCCTAAGATTCACAAGTTGGGCACTGCCCCACTAGGGAGACCAATTTTTTCTGCCCGTGGCTCATTATGTCATCCGCTATCGCAGCTTGTATATTTCTACCTGCAGCCACTAGTTGTTGGCATGTATGCTTATGTCAAAGACACCACCGATCTGATAACTAAACTAACTTATTTGCCATTTGATCCTATGGATTCCTTGCTTGTGACACTAGATGTCTCAAGCTTATATACAAATATTCCGAGAAGGAGGGATTGGATGCAGTTCGCACTAAACTTGAGATCCTTAAAATGGATACTGGACCACCATCTGAGTACTTGTTTTTACTTATGGAAACCATACTGCATAAAAATTTCTTTAAATTTGAAAAGTCATATTACCTGCAACTAAGTGGTACGGCCATGGGGTCGAATATGGCGACGGCGTACGCAAACATATTCATGGATGTGTATGAGCATACGCTTATTCTAAACGACAACCCATATGCTTGTTATATTCAAAAATGTCAGATATATCGATGACGTGTTTGTGCTCTGGAGAGGCAGTGCTAAAGACTTGATATCCTTCATACAAGCTCTTAATATGATTCCATCAACTATCCGATTTACATTGAACTACAGCCCTACTGAGATATCATTTTTGGATACGGTGATATACAAATCTGAGGGAGTGCTAGCTACGAAATTATTTTGGAAACCTACAGATAAGAACTCACTCTTGCACGCGTCAAGCCATCATCCAGCGCCATTGAAGAGGGGTCTCCCTTTTTCCCTGTTCTGTCGGATGAAGAGAATCATCAGTGATCCAGATGCTGTGGAGGGCCCCTTATTTACTGTGGCAGCTCGTTCCTCCGTTAGGGGCTACAATGAGATGGATATACAGGAAGCTCTTGCGAAGGTCCGGGTACTTGATAGGAATCGGCTTCTCGATGTACAAGTTAAGGAACCTAAAGCTAAGAGATTTAATGTTGTAAGTACATACAGAACGGCTTCAAACTACATCAAGCGTAGCATTAAACGTTACTGGCATATCTTAGGTAATGACGATCGGCTTGGTGCACTGGTTCAGGAACCACCATTGTTCTGTTATCGACGTGGCCCCTCGGTGGGGGATCTAGTTACCAGCTCTGATCCCGTGGACAAATATGCTCAAACAAACACTTGGCTAGCCAGGAAACCTGCAGTCTACCGGTGCCATGGCTGTACGAACTGCCAGTTTGTCCAACAAGGTCCAACGTACAATCATCCGCAGGGTGGGGTACCTACCAAAATGAAGCAAGTGCTGAATTGCGAATCCAAGTACTGTGTATTTTATCAAATGCCCGTGTGGGCTATTTTATATTGGCAAAATGATCAGAATGTTTAAGGAGCGAATGGCTACTCATCGTTCTACTATCAGGAACGCGCTACAGAGTAGCTCAGACGCACAAACTTGAAGTGCCTACCTGTGCCGAGGCACTTTAAAGAATTTGGGCATTCTATAGCTACGCTTAGGTGCATGCCCATATTGCAAGTAGCGATGCCCCCTCGGGGTGGTGACAGAGATAAGCTTCTGCTACAACAAAAAGCGTGGCTGATTTATGAACTAAGGACTGTGGCACCTTGTGGCCTTAATGAGGACTTAAAACTGGGTTGTTTTCTATGATCTATGTATATGTTCTGCATGTTTGCTGATTTTTATTAATTTTTCCATGTTGTATGTCTCACTGTGCATGTTTTCTTTATATATATTTTTTTTTCACCCTGGTTTTTGGTGTTTTCCACTTTGCTCGTGTTGGAAGTATGGGGGCCATTTCTGTTTTTTACCTCCTCTATGTAGCCCTGTGTAGTTAAGTAAGCATTGGTTACAGTGCTTGCGATGTGGGGTATTATGTGTACAATCCTTTGAGCTATGATTGCTGATACTTGTGCATTGGGGACATATTTCTATGTGAACTGTTGGTCTTTCAGTTTCTTTCATGCCTTTGCCTTAGACATGTACAATTAGCGCTGATTCTCGGGTTCGTTTACCTATGGACCCCGCACATGCGCGCCGGGCATGGTTATCGTGGCTGCAGAACGACGCTATAGCTACTTGTGTTGTAATTGCGCAGTAGCCAGTTTTTGTGTATGTGTCCTATGGCAACAGGTATAAGAGCTCTAATAGTCTGGGTGCTAGCTGTCCTCCGATTGGCCAACACTCCTGTTAGTGGGTGGGAGCGCTGTACTTAGTGTGTTTTCCTGTGACTTCCACATTTTTTTCAGCTGTCTTCACTAAGCATGTTTGGACTTTCTCATTTATTTATTTATTTTATTTATTTATAAAATATTTTACCAGGAAGTAATACATTGAGAGTTACCTCTCGTTTTCAAGTATGTCCTGGGCACAGAGTAAAACAAATAATACATGGTTACAAGTACAGTTACATAAATGAACAAGGTATACATTATATACAAGACATTGCGTGCACAGTTAAAGAAAATATATATTATGAGCTTATGAAACAGTTATAGACCAGATTAAAGTGTGAGACAGCCTTAGATTTGAAAGAACTTAAGCTGGTGGTGGATATGAGAGTCTCTGGTAGGTTGTTCCAGTTTTGGGGTGCACGGAAGGAGAAGGAGGAGCGGCCGGATACTTTGTTGAGCCTTGGGACCATGAATAGTCTTTTGGAGTCTGATCTCAGGTGATAGGTGCTGCATGTGGTAGGGGTGAGGAGCTTGTTCAGGTAGCTGGGTAGCTTGATTGGAATAACCACATACAAAAACAAACATACCTATACCTATTTAGTATAGCGATCACCCTTACTATAGGGTCTATTAAGTATTAATTAGAGAGGTATTTATATATAATCATACCTCCACTAAACACCCTATCACACCTCTCCGTCTTTTAATATCATTGTATGTTTGTTTTTGTATGTGATTATTCCAAACAATTTATTTTAATCAGGTATAATAAAATTAAGTTTTAACTAGGGTGAACCTCTCTAGTGCCACATTAAAGGGATTCTTTCTTTCTTTATATTCACTATGTGTACACTCCCTGTGAGCACCACCCCCCCCCCCCTAGCAATTGTTTGGATTAGATTCCCTCCTCAGCTTGAGCAGAGTTCACAATCTGCAGCTTCCAACTGCATGCAGATTTCTTTTTCTGTTAGCTGGGTAGCTTGCCCAGAAAGTATTTGAGGGTGAGACAGGAAAGGTGAACTTTGCGCCTAGACTCTAGTGATGACCAATCTAGTTCTTTGAGCATTTCGCAGTGATGTGTGTTGTAGTTGCATTGGAGAACAAAACGACAAATTGAATTGTAGAGGGAGTCAAGTTTGCTAAGGTGGGTTTGAGGAGCCGAGCCATATACTGTCTCCATAGTCAATAATTGGCATTAGCATTTGCTGTGCGATACGCTTTCTGACCAGGAGACTTAGGGAGGATTTGTTCCTGTAAAGTACCCCTAGTTTGGCATAGGTCTTGGTTGTCAGGGTATCAATGTGCATCCCGAATGTTAAGTGGGAGTCAAACCATAAGCCCAGGTATTTAAAACTAGTGACAGGTGTTAGGGTGGTGTTAGCGTTGGTTCTAATCAGGAGCTCAGTCACTGGAAGCTTTACAAATTTAGTCTTGGTCCCAAATACCATTGTTACAGTCTTGTCAGTGTTTAAAAACAGTTTGTTTTGGGAAATCCAGTTTTCGAGTCTCAAAAAGTCAGACTGAAGTATGTGTTGAAGGTCAGAGAGGCTATGGCTGTGTGCATATAGGATTGTGTCATCTGCATACATGTGTATTGACGCTTCCTTACAAGATGTGGGAAGATCATTAATGAACACTGAGAAGAGTAGGGGCCCCAGAACAGAGCCATGCGGGACACCACAGGTGATATCCAGGGGGTTGAAGTTAGAGCCTGAGATGGACACATGTTGGGATCTTCCTGATAGGTAGGACTGAAACCAGTTTAAAGCATGTTTCCCTATTCCAGAGCTCTGGAGTTTGTTAAGCAGGATAACATGATCAACTGTGTCAAAAGCCTTTGCAAAATCTAGGAATACTGCACCAGTGAGTTGTCCCCGTTCCATTCCACACTGGATTTCATTGCAAACTTTTAGCAGGGTAGTTACGGTGGAGTGTTTGGGATGAAACCCAGACTGGAATTGGCTAGGGAAATTTGTCTTGGTGTAGAAATCGCTTAATTGGGAGTGGACACATTTTTCCATTACTTTGGATAGAATTGGGAGAAGTGAGATTGGCCTGTAGTTTGAGACAGTGTTTTTGTCCCCACTTTTGAAGATTGGGACAACTCTGGCAGTTTTCCAGGTCTTAGGGATATGGCCTGCAGACAGGATAGAGTTGACTATGGACGCAATTGGTTTGGCAATGGCTGGGGCACCAAGTCGTAGGAACCTAGATTGTAGTAAGTCGGGTCCACATTGGCTGCTTAGTTTTAGTTTGAGGAGCGCTTGTGTAATCTCCTCTTCAGATACTGGGCTAAATTGAAAATTGTGGGCAGTGTTGGGAGGGGGTGGGACTGTAGGGATACTCCCAGGATGAGATTCATGTTTGGGGTTTGTGCTGCGTTTCGCTAATAAGTTAGTGGCACACCCCACAAAGTAATCATTGAATGCATTTGCAATGTCAGTGGGGTTTGTCAGAGTAATATCCCCCTTAGTGATATAACTTGGTTGTTGATGGTTAGGAGGCTGGAATATATTGTTGATAACCTTCCAGAAGTTAGCTGGGTTTGATGTATTTTGGTGGAGATTGTAAGAGTTATATTGTGCTTTTGCATGCCTTGTTTGCCTTGTGCACATGTTCCGCATGCATCTGTATTGATTGAGATCCTTGGTAGTGCCAGTTACTTTGTAGCTTTTCCACAAGGCATCCCTGAACTGGTAGAGTGCTATAAGGTCAGGTGTAACCCATGGAAGGTGGGCCCCTCGTACCCTTATTTTGCGTAGTGGAGCATGGGTATCGCAGAGTTTTAAGAACTCGGATTGGAAATAGTCGAGCGCAGAATCGGGGTCGGGAATTAAATCGATTCTGTGCCATGGGCAGTTGGTAAGGTCATCCAGAAACTGTTGTGGGTTAAAGTTTTTAAATGTTCTAGTGAGGAGAACTTTAGGGCTTGAATGGGGCGGTTTAATTTTCGTTACACAGTACACTATTGCATGGTCACTGAAAATATCAGGAAGGATGCCAGAGGATTGGATTCTGCTGGGGTTTGAGGAGAGAATCCAGTCTAGCAAGGAATGGTTATGCGATTTCAGGTTTATCCGTGTGGGTTGAGAAATGAGTTGTTATAGGTTAAGTGACTTGAGTTGTATCTGGATTTTGTGGTTTTTAGGGTCAAGCCAATTGAAGTTGAAATCCCCTAGAACTAGCAGCTCACTCTTCTCATTCAGAGAGGAAATGGAGCCAAGAAATTGGGTGATATCAGTCAAGGATTGTAGAGGGGCTTTAGGGGGGCGGTAGATGCCAGCAAGCAAGATGGGCTTAGAAAAGGGGAGGCAGATTTTGCCAACTAGAGTTTCAAAAGAGGGTGGACTTGGTGGGCAATTTAGCAGTGTAAATTGTAAGGTGTCTGCAATATAAAATAACACCCCTCCTCCTCTCTTTGACCTATCTCTCCTAAAAATGGAGTATCCCTGAATGGCGATATTTGCATCAGGGGTTTTAGGGGATAGCCATGTTTCTGTAAGAACGATGGCTTTGGGTTTATGCATAAGGCACCATGCCCTTAGTTCATCCAGTTTGGGCAGCAGGCTCCGGATGTTTATATGGGCGACAGATAGCCCTTTTTGGAATTTAAAGATGGAATTCTCAGGGGCATGGGACAGAGCGTAAATGGGAGGACCTGGGTTAGTTTCAATATCACCTGCTAAAGAGAGTAATAGTATGAGTAGAAATTTGGGTAGTTGTTTGCAAGTTGTAAATTTGTGGTGTTTTCCATTACAGTGAGCAGTGGTTGGTGTGCTGGTTTTTAGAGTTCTCCACCAACATTCAGTAGATAGTGCAAGGTTTTGAGTAGTCCAGGGTGTATGGTGATGTTGGGTGTGGGCCAGGATGGAGGAGTTTGTAGTGGATAGAGGGAGTAACATCTCCATGAGGCCAGGAGAAAGAAAAAAGTTAAAATACATAGCAGGTTCATGATGCCAGAGGTAGGCAGTGCTGCAAGGAGCTGTTGTGAGCAGAGTGAGTGTGAGCAGACTAACAGCAGGTGTGTGCCTGTTCCTTGTCAAATGTTTAGCTGTATTGCAATGCTAGAGTCCGTTCAGGATTTCAGTGTATTGTGCAGTCAGTTTTGGGAGAGACTGCAGTAAATAAGTTGTAAAGGGGTGGGGGGTTGAAATAGGCAGGTTAGCAAGCATGGGATCATAGTGTGATCTGAATAGCTTACCGTTTGTTGTCTTGAGTTAAAGAGTTTGCAGAAAGAAGCAGTCCCCAGTCACCTCTAGTCAAACTGTAGTCTAACTGTATTTATCACTTAAAAACCTCACTTTAAATGCCTCACTATCTAATGTCAATTGCAGTTCCTGCAGATTGCAGGAAAGGTGTTTGTTATATACAGCTAAAACAGTCACATGACCCTCCCCCTCCCCAATCAGTCAGCTTGTTCCATTTGGTCAATTAACAGCACAGAGTTAAGAGGGGGGGAAAAAAAAACTTTTTACATTCAAACATACTAACTTATATCAATTCTACAAGGCCAGATTCAGTCTTTTACACAGGGTTTCAACATCAGGAACATACCATGAGCAGCGATGTGAGCTCAGCCTCTCTCAAAAGTTCTCACCCGTCTGATCTGCAGTGATGTGGCCCAGCTGTATGTTTGGCTCACAGTGTTTTGTAGTCCTGGTCTATAAGGGGGGATATATTAGTCTGGTTATGAGGGCATGACAGCCAGCTGCAAAAGAACCCTGTTAGAGCATTGGTGGCGAGTAGGTGATTGCACTGGGTTATGGGTATTTAAGGTTTCTGATTGTTAGTTGCTCACTGCATTACCTGGAAAAAGGTCCCTCTCTGAGGACCGAAACGTCGATAGCGGTGCCAGTATGTTTTAATACATTGTTATTGGATTACAATATGGTATGCTATCTCCTCTTACCAGTGTCAAATCTGGTTTATCTGTTCTATTGAATTTATATGGGATAAGCATCTGTCTACATGACATGGATGGTGTGTGCATTTCTGGACTTCACTATATATATATCTCAAGGTCCCGGATGATACAAAAAACTTTATTGGCACAGATTCATAATGGGGCTACACCACGATCTCCTCCTCTACGCGTTTCACCCTTAGGAATAGCCCTATTCCTAAGGGTGAAACGCGTAGAGGAGGAGATCGTGGTGTAGCCCCATTATGAATCTGTGCCAATAAAGTTTTTTGTATCATCCGGGACCTTGAGATATTCTGTCATGCGCAGTAGCGCCTTTACCAAACACAAACCTATCTGCACGCACTGAAGGCAGCACGCGGACACTGGAGGGAGAAGAGAGCAAGACCCAGACCGGAGTGGAGAATAAAGGTAAGAGTTTCCAACTTTATTTACCTCTCCATACACTCCGGTCACCCTAGGGTCATTTATTTGCTCCCTCATACCCAGGAACATGACGGATTGACACCCTTGGTGCAGTTGCTGTGTGGCTGAAGCGCAGGACAGGTTTTCACTTTGCCCATCCTTTAGCTTCTCTGCATACCCAGTTTACCAACCCCACACTGATGAGACCCATAAAGGTCGAAACAGCTGTCTGTGGGTGGGTTTTCTGGGTATGCACCTTAACCCCGGCTGTGCTCAAAGCTGTGACCATGCAGCAAGATTAAGCCTATAGGGAACCATGTTAAAAATGGTTTTTGAAGCAAAAAGTGGCACTGTGAGCTCATTTGCATGTCATTCCCCAGAATCCCTTGCTGCAGTGGAAGTGCTGTGTGCTGGGTGATAATGGTGAAAGGTGGGGTTGCAGACCTACCTAAGACATGCAGATGAGCATACAGTTGTATTTACATTTGTATATATATATATAAGAAATGTACTGCGCTCGCCTGGGTAGGTGGATAAATGATAGTGCACCAAAAAATATATACATTTTAAGCAATATTGCCCAGGTGACCACA
Organism: Ascaphus truei; assembly: GCF_040206685.1. Lineage (NCBI taxonomy): Eukaryota > Metazoa > Chordata > Amphibia > Anura > Ascaphidae > Ascaphus > Ascaphus truei. Next base: position 192,383,499 of record NC_134487.1, on the reverse strand, counting down.
CGAAAATAAACTACATATAGCACAAACAAACATACAATAACATACAAACCGGGGGAAACACAAAGGGGAGAGATAGGATGCACAAATACGAATCCCAAAAGCAGATGGTGCCGTGAAAGATACTACAGGACTCCGCTGCCAGTCTTCAGGAACAACCACTTTCCTCTTCACATTATAAAACAAAAAGAAGACAGCGCGGCTCCCATAGCATAATACTGTATAAAATAATTTAATAAATGCTTGTTGCCCAGATTACGGCCACTCACAATGTATAAAATCAGGCAAGGATCTCAAACCAAAATCTTTAAGGACTTCACCGGTTCCTCCGTTCGATACACCGTGCCCACGTGTATAGATGCCAGTGGTCTTCCGTCACGGATGCCAGGGGTGTGCGGTGCATGGGAGGTGGTAGGGGGGTGTTCCCCGCCTTCCCCACAGTCTCCGCTTCCCCCCCGGTCCCCGTGTCTGCCCGCGGGCGGGAAGTGGTAGCGGTGTGTTTTCCCCCCCTTCCCCCACAGTCTGCGCTTCCCCCCGGTCCTCCTGTCAGCCCGCGGGGCGGGAGGTGGTAGCGGGGGGGCGGGAGGTGGTAGCGGGGGAGCGTGAAGGTGCTCGGTCGCGGCCTTTTCCCCCTCCCCCCGTGAGACACTGTGTGTGTATGAGAGAGACAGTGTGTGTGTATAAGAGAGAGATACAGTGTGTGTGTATGAGAGAGACAGTGTGTGTGTGTATGAGAGAGAGACAGTGTATGTGTGCGTGTGTGTATGGGAGAGAGATACAGTGTGTGTGTGTGTGTGTGTGTGTGTGTGTGTGTGTGTGTGTGTGTGTGTGTGTGTGTGAGGCAGTGCGTGTGTATGTGTGCAGGACACCAGAAGTACCCCCGTCACACCCCCAGCCGTCTCTCGGCCCCTCCGTCTCGTCCTCTCTCTCGCCCTTTCTGCCTCTCACCCTCCCTCTCTCTGTCTCTCTAACCCTCTCTCTCTCTCAACCTCTCTCTCTGTCTATCTCTCTCTGTCTCACCCACACTCTCATCCACACTATCTGTCTCTCTCACCCTCTCTCTTTCTCTCTCTCTCTCACCCTCTCTAACCTTCACTCTCTCTGTCTCACACTCTGGATCTGGATATTTTATTTACTCTGTATATCTTAACTGCCCTATACCTACACCGAAATAACCTATACTGCTTTCTTCCAGATCTGACTCTCAAGCTTCACACGGGAGACATCGCAATCCCCCCTAATCCAGAAGACAGGTATGGAACACCTCCCCTCCAACATTTAACATTGCGGAAATGAGGGTACCTGGACATTGAGGGACTGCGGATCAGGTAAGATAACACATACACACACACACGCACACACAAAACAAGGACTAATTGTAGTATAATGTAATACAATAAACTTATGTAAAAAAACGAATGTGGTTCTTACTAGGAATTTATTCAATTTTTTTAAAGCGGGGCTGGGGGGGGGCAGGACTAGGTGATGAGTAGATTTTTTTGTTCGGCGAGTAGATTTTTGGGTGATTTGTCGCCCACTGCATATACGTATGCATACACACATATATATGTGTGTGTATGTATATATATATATATATATATAAATATATATATATATATATATATATATACACATACAGCTCAACCCCCTTATAACGCTGTGCTTGGGGTCCAAAGAATCACATCGCGTTATAAGCGGATCGCGTTAGAAATAATGTACAATTGTATGCAATGTACTATAAAGTATTTAAGATACCAATAAACGTGTTGTAAAGTATTCATAAATAGGAAAATTGGGAGCCACGCTTGCATCGCGTTATTAGCGGATCAGCGTTGTAACGGATCGCATTATAACGGGGTTGAGCTGTGTATATATATATATATATACAGTGCTTGACAAATCACCCAAAAATCTACTCGCCGAACCAAAAAATCTACTCGCCACCTAGTCCCGCCCCCAACTCCGCCCCTAGTCCCGCCCCCAACCCCGCTTTAAAATAAAATATATAAATAAAATATTTAATAAATTCCTAGTAAGAACAACATTCGTTTTTGACATAAATGTATTTATTGTATTACATTATACTACAATTAGTCCTTGTTACGTGTGTGTGTGTGTGTGTGTGTGTGTGTGTGTGTGTGTGTGTGTGTGTGTGTGTGTGTGTGTGTGTGTGTGTGTGTGTGTGTGTGTGTCGGATGTACAAATAAAAGCCAGATGTGAATGACTAGTTTCCCGAACCCCTTAACCAGTGTCTGGACGTCGCCGCTTCACAATATCTAAAGCAGCAATCCCGCCTGGGATCTTACCTGATTCGCAGTCCCTCAATGTCCATGTACCCTCATTCCCGCAATGTTATACATTGGAGGGGATGTGTTCCCTACCTGTCTTCTGGGTTAGGGGGGGTTCCGATGTCTTCCGTGTGAAGCTTGAGTCAGATCTGGAAGAAAGCAGTATAAGTTATTTCTGTGTAGTTAGGGCAGTTAAGATATATAGGGTAAATAAGATATCCAGATCCAGAGTGTGAGACAGACATAGTGTGGGTGAGAGACACAGAGTGAGACACAGAGAGAGGGTGAGAGAGGGTAAGAGAGGGTGAGCGTCAGAGAGAGAGAGAGTCAGAGAGAGAGAGAGAGTCAGAGAGAGAGAGAGAGTCAGAGAGAGAGAGAGAGTCAGAGAGAGAGAGAGAGTCAGAGAGAGAGAGAGAGTTCAAGAGTCAGAGAGAGAGTCAGAGAGAGAGAGTCAGAGAGAGAGAGTCAAAGAGAGAGTCAAAGAGAGAGAGAGAGAGTCAAAGAGAGAGAGAGTCAAAGAGAGAGAGAGAGTCAAAGAGAGAGAGAGAGAGTCAAAGAGAGAGAGAGAGAGTCAAAGAGAGAGAGAGAGACAGAGAGTCAGAGAGAGACAAAGAGAGAGAGAGAGTCAAAGAGAGAGAGAGAGTCAAAGAGTCCAATAGTCAGAGAGAGTCAGAGAGAGAGTCAAAGAGAGAGAGAGAGTCAAAGAGAGAGAGAGAGTCAAAGAGTCCAATAGTCAGAGAGAGTCAGAGAGAGAGTCAAAGAGAGAGAGAGAGTCAAAGAGAGAGTCAAAGAGAGAGAGAGAGTCAAAGAGAGAGAGAGAGGGTCAGAGAGAGAGAGGGTCAGAGAGAGAGAGGGTCAGAGAGAGGGTCAGAGAGAGAGAGAGTCAAAGAGAGAGAGAGAGAGGGTCAGAGACAGACAGAGAGAGAGGGTCAGAGACAGATAGAGAGGGTCAGAGAAAGAGAGAGAGAGAGAGAGAGAGAGAGAGGGTCAGAGACAGACAGAGAGAGAGACAGATAGAGGGTCAGAGACAGATAGAGGGTCAGAGACAGATAGAGAGGGTCAGAGACAGATAGAGAGGGTCAGAGACAGACAGAGAGAGAGGGTCAGAGAGACAGAGAGAGAGGGTCAGAGACAGACAGAGAGAGAGGGTCAGCGACAGACAGAGAGAGAGGGTCAGCGACAGACAGAGAGAGAGACAGAGACACACAGAGACAGAGAGGGCGAGAGACAGAGACAGAGAGGGCGAGAGACAGAGACAGAGAGGGCAAGAGACAGAGAGGGCGATAGACAGAGAGGGCGAGAGACAGAGAGAGGGCGAAAGACAGAGGGTGAGACAGGGGGTGTGATTGGGTGGGGTGGGGTAATTAGGTGGGGTGACGGGGTGATTGGGTGGGGGGACAGGGTGATTGGGTGGGGTGATGTGGCAGTGCCCTGAGGAAGGTACCGTTGGGAGGACCGAAACGTTGGCGGCCTTGTGTTACTGAATACACTTTTTTGATACCATACCTGCAGTGTGCTGTCTCTTTTTGGCTATCAGGATCCCCTGGTCTCCATATGTCTATATATATATATATATAAATATAAATAAAACCGGTTGCAACACATCAAGGGACAGCACGCAGGTAAGTAAATGAATTTTCTATATTTGATAGAAGACACAAAAACCAATGTTTCGGTCCCCCAGTGAGACCTTTCTCAAGGTGGCGCCACCTTGAGAAAGGTCCCACTGGGGACCGAAACGTTGGTTTTTGTGTCTTCTATCAAATATAGAAAATTCATGATTTACTTACCTGCGTGCTGTTCCTTGATGTCGTGTTGCAACCGGTATTGTATGGTGTTATTGCTTTATGGGATATGCACCAAAACTTATTTACTTGCAAATGGTGTGCCGGCTGTGCATTGGATTCTATATATATATATGTGTGTGTGTATGTATATATATATATATATATATATATATATATATATATATATATATAGTGTTCGACAAATCCGGTCATCCGCACGCCTCGGGCGACTGGATTTGGCTTCGTGGCGACCTCTTCATGGCCGCCCAAGCAGCGCACGCCGTTTTTTGAAATTTTCCCTGCTCGGGTTGAAGAGAAAAAAAACACAGTCCCCCTACCCGATTGGGGAGTTGACTTGGCGTGCTCCAAGGATTTTTTGTGGGCGCGCGGCCAAGCTCTATGAGCCCGCGCATCACGAGCGGCCATTCTTTTTTCGTGTTTGAAGTACTCCATCTGCCTCCCGCGGTCCCTCTGCCTCCAGCGCTCCCCATGCCTCCCGCGGTCCCTCTGCCTCCAGCGCTCCCCATGCCTCCCGCACTCCCTCCCATGGTCCCGCAGTCCCTATGCCTCCCGCACTCCCCCACATGCCCCCGATAAGTGGCAAGTAGATTTTTGGATGATTTGTCGACCACTGTATGTGTGTGTATATATATATATATATATAAACACACACATTCCCATCTAGCTCAAACTCCCACACACACCACATCATAAATATATATTTATATCAAAACGAGTGCTACGTCAAGGTATAACCAAAATTAATGCAGGCCCTACACTACAGAACAGGATCTACAATGGTTTTCCCCTCATATAGAGGTAAAGGAAAGAGTGTAGTGTAGGACCTGCATTCATTTTGGTTATACCTTGATGTGGTATGCAGGCTTATGACGCTTTGGCCAAAAGGGTTTAACTAAATAACCAAGTAAATATTATTATTATTGTAGTATTTAAACTTTATACTTATTACTTTATTTATTACTTACCTACCAATTAGACTGTAAGCTCCTCGGAGTAGGGACTCCTCTTCCTTAATGTCTAAAGCACTTATTCCCATGATGTTATTTATATTATGTTATTTATTGGATTACCACATGTATTACTGCTGTGAAGCGCTATGTACATTAATGGCGCTATATAAATAAAGACATACAATACAATACAATGTTTTGTCAATTGAATGTAGCATTGGGCACCCATCTTTTGTTGTATACATTTGCCACGCCCAGTAGCACTTTTTGACATATATATTCATGATTTGGTGGGTGTGGGAGTTTGAGCTAGCTGGGAATGTGTGTTAATCAATTTCTGACTGGTGGTGGCACCTCCCCCCCAGAGCTCACTCTACACCTAAAATGCATTACCTGGAAGAAGGTCCCATCCTGAGGACCGAAACGTTGGTTGGTTGCGGTGCCTGTTTTAATACATACTACTTTTTGAATATTAAGTGTGCTGTCTCTTTTTGCCAGATGTATTTGTGTTGCGTATATACATATATGTATATACATATATACATACACACACAAGTAAATGGTGAGTCTTGGCATCCTCACCCACTGTTGGGGGTAGTGCCAGTATGTTTCATCTCAAGTACACATGCTAAAACTGCTCCTCTAACCCACTGCCATGCTGCACTGGGAGCAGGCATGGAAAAAGCGGACCCGACGATTGAGCAGCAATGACTGAACTTGAGGCGCCAGAAGGGCATTTTTTTAAGCGCCCAGGATTTTTTCCACCACTGGGATCCACCACGCAGTGTCACCCATCATTAAAGTCTCATTGTGAAGCACACAACAGTTTATATTCCTTTTTCATGAACAAAGGTTATAAATTATGAGGATCTAGAGAAGCTCTGCATCCTATTTACAATCCCACATTATATGAAAGTTATGTGAAAAAAAAATATTCTAGCTCATGGGTTCAGATCCCATTTTAGCTGTAATGTACTTCTGCGTCATACACAGGATGACTAGTTTCACTTTGTTGACAAGGTGGCTGTGGCAAGAATCTCTGCAGTATAAACAAACCTGTAGATTTAAGGGCTGGATCTAAGAAAATGGAAACATCTTGATTTGTCTTTTTGACCATTTAAAGGGGAATATCAACAGATGGATAGGTTTGTAGATTTAATTTGACATGTAAAAAAAAAGTGCAGAACCAACATATGACCAGATTTAATATTGTAATGTGTTGTAGTAGCAGGAAACTGATGGGAAAAGCACAAAGCACACTATAAAACCATAAACCACTTAAAATGTCACTTAATGTATATGTTATAGAAAGAGCCAGAGTGATGTGTGAACTGAGCCACCGGTGATTGGAGAGGCGTGGCGGATGCATCACAAAGCTGGTTCGCCCTCATTAGCTCACGTGGCCACGATTGTGTGTGGGGTGGGGAAACATCTTTGTTTTTACAAAACCCATTTGTGCCATCGCGCTCCCTCGTGTGCGCGCGCATTAGGCAGCCTCATGGGGATTATACAATGTGTTTGTCGCACGAGTCCCATCGCACGGACTATAATCTCAGCCTAAAACGGGGTTATTGTCCCTGTGCGGCCATGTGCGAACGCGCACGCCGCCGCCGCAGCCCAAGACAAGTTGTTAACTTGACGCGTTGCAAGAATGTGGCAGACACGTCACGAAGCTGGTTTGCCCTCATTGGCTGAACCAGCTCACGTGCGCTGATGTCACGCAGCAGCTGCCTGAAAATACATTTGCTATATTTTCATAACGCGACCGCCTCAATGCGCCTGTCGTAGTGAGTGGGGGGTCTATACCTGGATTTTACTTTAGCAGAAAATATCAATTGTAAATTGTACTACACCTTATAAGTTTTCAACCAACTTTATTACAAGACAAATATGGCGTATAATAGAGATCTGAAACTAAGAAAAAATAGACATTAACATTTTTATGTGAACGAAATGAATACTGGATTGCCCCAGGAGGTACACCATGTTGCAGAATAAAAGAAAACGGAATGGGAAAGGGTCCTAAAAACAATCAAAACAAGGATTGTGGATTTACATAACCAAAATTAACATACTATAAATATATGCATGAACTCCTGCTAAAGTCATTACCCAATAGCAGGAGAAAACAAATTTATATATTTAATTAAAAAAAAAAAAACCACACACCCCCTCGCACGATTCGTATACAGGCAATTTTACCCATATTCAAAGAATACTCGACAAACCTTCGTTAAACTCACAGAAGAAAAAGCCATTGAAGACGGGTGAGGGTACCATGAAAAAAAAAAAAAAAAAGTTGTGTTAGACATCAGGTCATAAACAATGATTTATTTAAAAAGCAGAACGTAAAACATTTTACAAGAAATTTTGATTTTTCAGAAAAGCAGCCATATTAGCTACACAAAACAACGCATTAGGTTCGTACAAAGTAATTCCTTCCATCTCTCTTCCTTGTCGTCCTGGGTGTGCAAGGGTCGCCTCAATAGTAAACAAGGCAATCAAAAACAAGTAGGTGTATATCTGTATTAGTTTTCCCGCGCTCTAACTTGCCGTTTGCACTAGTAGAAAACCGATCAAGGTCCAAGAATTAAAAAATTGTCCCTTGTGACTAACACAAAAATGTGACCGAGTCCATTGGGCTTCGCCCCCGATCCCTTTCAACCTCACAGCTCCACCCGCTGCCCCCATCTTTATAAGCTTTTGATCTTCAGAAGGAGCCTCCACCATACGAGCTTCCACCCCCGTAACCTCCGCTGCCGTAGCCGCCTCCCCCGTAACCGCCTCGGTAAGGGCCAGAACTGTTACTGCGGGCCCAGCTGCCGCTGGCGCTGCCTCCGGCACTTTTCATTGGGCCATAAGAGGACTGGTGCTGCTGGCTGTAACTGCCGAAGTTGTTGTTGTAGCCGTTGCCGTAACCGCTCTGCTCCCCGTAACCTCCGTAAGAATTGAATGCTTGGCTTCCGCCGCCGCCGCCACCGCCGCCGCTGTAGCCCCCATAGGTGCCGAATCCACCTTTCCCGCCACCGGACAGGCCGTTCAGGTCTCGTTGGCCTCCGTCGGTGCTTCCGCGACCTCTCCCTCTACCACGATATGGACGACTAGGGCCCGCCTGGAGTTCCTCTTTGGGCACGGCTTTCTTCACCTCTACGCGGTTGCCGTTGATCGGGTGGAATTTGACCACAGCGGCCTTGTCTGCAGCGTCGTGGTTAGTGAAGTAGACAAATCCGAAACCACGTTTTTTGCCCGACATTTTGTCAGAGATTATCTCGACTTTCTCCACGTCGCCGAACTGCGAAAAGTGATCGAGCAGGTCTTCCTCGCCAACGTCTTCTTTCAAGCCCCCAACGAAGAGCTTCTTCACCTTAGCGTGAGCACCAGGCTTGGCCGAGTCCTCTCGGGAGACAGCCCGCTTTAGCTCCACGTTGCTTCCGTCCACGATATGAGGCGAGGCCGCCATGGCCGAGTCAGCTTCATCCGAGCAGAAGTAAGTTACGAATCCGAAGCACCGGGAGCGCTTTGTCTGGGGGTTTACAACCACCACGCAATCAGTCAGTTGCCCGTACGTCTCAAAGTGTTCGCGCAGGCCGTCCTCAGTGGTCTGCACGTTAAGTCCTCCGATAAACAGCTTACAGAGTTGCGAGTTATCCATGGCGCCGCTTTTTGTTTCTTTCGACACACTCCACTCAGAAAGAAAGCAGAGATCGAGCCTCCAGGTACCCGCTGGGATCCGGTTTTATCAGCTCGCGAGATATAAAGCAAGGGAAGTGGACGATGGCGTTGCTTGTGACGTCACAAAGGCCACCCTTTTTTTCAGCTAACGTGCGCACGAAATTTGTGTGTGCTCCACTGCGTCATTTGAAACGTATGTTATTATTGGCCGATAGCGCGTTGATGGCGGTTATTGTGCCCTGGTTGGGTTTCGCGCGCTTTCGAACAGGTTTCTTATAAGCCCCATGGAGGAATGCTAGAACAAGGAGCCACCATGACAGGAAAATGGCGGCCATTTTTGTTTTGACACACATTATATACATGAACAATTTCTTTCTTGTTTTTAGTATTTCAACTGCATTGTTTCAGTGTTTGTATGTTTACTTGTTTTCAGTTTTATATTTTTCTTTTACGTCTTCTGATTAAAAATGTTTTTTTTTTTAGAGTATATATATATATATATATATATATATATATATATATATATATATATATATATATATATATAATGTGTATATGTATATGTATGTATGTATATATATATATATATATGTATATGTATGTATATATATATATGTATATGTATGTATATATATGTGTATGTATATGTATATGTATGTATGTATATGTATATGTATGTATGTATATATATGTATGTATATATATATATATAAATATATATATATATATATATGTATATGTATGTATATGTATATATATATATATATATATATATGTATGTATATATATATATATGTATGTGTATATATATATATGTATGTGTATATATGTATATATGTATGTGTATATATGTATATATAGTGCAGAATAAATGAGTTCTTCTACACACACACACTAGCTGAGAGACCCGGCGTTGCCCGGGATGTAATGTTCCTGCTCCTCTCTCCTCCCCCCTCTCTCTCTCTTTCCCTGTCTCCCCCCTCCTTCCTCCCCCTTCCCCTGTCTCCCCCCCCCTCTCTCTCTCTCTACCCCCCCCTCTTCCCCTGTCTACCCCCTATCTCTTCCCCTGTCTTCCCCCTATCTCTTCCCCTGTCTTCCCCCTATCTCTTCCCCTGTCTTCCCCCCTCTCTGTTTGTCCCCTGTTCCAATCAATCCTGCTCCCCGCCCCCCCTTTACAGGTGTGGTCCCTCCCCCCCATTTACCGGTCCGGTCCCCCGACCCCTTTCCAGCTCCGTTCCCCCCTCCTTTACAGCTTTGTGTGTGTGTATGTGTGCGCGTCAGTCAGTCAGTGTGTGTGCGCGTCAGTCAGTCAGTGTGTGTGTGCGCGTCAGTCAGTGTGTGTGCGTCAGTCAGTGTGTGTGTGCGTCAGTCAGTGGGTGTGGGTGTGTGTGTCAGTCAGTCAGTGGGTGTGGGTGTGCGCGTCAATCAGTGTGTGTGTGCGCGCGTCAGTCAGTGTGTGGGTGTGCGCGTCAGTCAGTGGGTGGGTGTGTGTGCGCCAGTCAGTGGGTGTGTGTGTGCGCCAGTCAGTGGGGGTGTGTGTGCGCCAGTCAGTGGGGGTGTGTGCGCGTCAGTCAGTGTGTGTGTGTGTGTGTGCGTGTCAGTCAGAGTGTGTGTGTGTGTGTGTGTGTCAGTCAGTGTGGGTGTGCGCGCGTCAGTCAGTGTGGGTGTGCGCACGTCAGTCAGTGTGTGTGTGTGTGCGCGTCAGTCAGTGTGTGTGTGTCAGTCAGTGTGGGTGTGCGCGCGTCAGTCAGTGTGGGTGTGTGCGCGTCAGTCGGTGTGTGTGTGCGCCAGTCAGTGGGTGTGTGTGTGCGCGTCAGTCAGTGGGTGTGTGTGTGTGTGTGTGCGCCAGTCAGTGGGTGTGTGTGTTGTGTTGTTTCCCAAGGCAGGGATAAAATCCTGCAGAGATTCCTTTGCACAAAGGGAAGCAGATGGTCAGAGGGGCGACCCAATGTCTAGAGCCAGGGTGGGCAACCCTGTCGCCATTCGCCATTTGTGGCGAATTAGCAGTCAAACTGTGGCGAATTGAGTAACTTTAAGTTTTTCCCAAGCGCGAGTCCCCCCTCCTCTGGCAAGCGCGAGCACTCCCCCTGCATGCGCGAGCACGCCGCAGTTTGTGAATGAAGCAGGGGCCGAGCAGCAGTCAGAAGACACCTGTAGTGGAGCATGTAATGAGTGCGCGCCTGAGCACTCCATGTACCCCCAACCCGGAAGTGTTCCTTGTCTGCACTGATATACTTGATCCTCCACTGCGGCGCCACGCTCCTCTGATTCCTGACTCCTCTCTGGCTATCCTCCGCCTGCTTCACTAATAGCTGGTTGCCCTGCTTCAAGTTTACAGCAAAGGTGTGCATTTTAAACTGTTCTGTAACAGTGCACTGATTTGTATTTTTGCGTTTAGGTGTATTAATTTTCTTTCTAATTAATGAACATATAACCTGCTTGACTCACCATGGCTGTGTGTGTGTGTGTGTGTATGTGTGTGTGACTGGCTGGGTGTGTGTGTGTGTGTGACTGGCTATGTGTGTGTGTGACTTGCTGTGTGTGAGACTTGCTGTGTGTGTGTGTGTGTGTGTGTGTGTGTGTGTGTGTGTGTGTGTGTGTGTGTGTGTGTGTGTGTGTGTGTGTGTGTGTGTGTGTGTGTGTGTGTGTGTGTGTGTGTGTGTGTGGCTGGGTGTGTGTGGCTGGCTGGGTGTGTGTGGCTGGCTGGGTGTGTGTGGCTGCATGCGGGCAGCTGGCAATGGCTGCTTGTATCTTTGTTTTGTACCCAGTCACGTCCTGGCTGTGCCACTGATCATGGATTTTGGAGGGAATGAGATGAGATGAGGGGGGTGGGGGGGACTGAAAATATATAAATAACATACCACCCCACCGACTGTGTGTGTGCCTGGCTGTGTGTTTGTGGCTGTGTGTGTTTTCATCATTTGCGTCTGACGCAGTTGTAACAGAGTAGTCAAAATGTTCATGTTTTCAATAAACTTGTTCAAACAATGTGTGTTTTAAATTTTCGCATGCGCAACCTAATACCTCAATTCTTACATGGTGTGGCTATTTTCACTTCTAATTCGCCACACCTGTGGCTAAGTTGAAAAATAGGTTGCCCACCCCTGGTCTAGAGACTAAGTATTGATCAACAACTCTAATTGTTACCTGAGGGCGGAGGAACATCAAACTGGAGTGGTTTGTAAGTGTTATGTCTACACCTACAAACAATGAAGCTCCTGCCAGATACTTCATTTGATAGACGGGTCGTCGCCCCTTATTTAATTATGGGGCTACACAAATAAGACCCATAGAGTCCCAGTACACATGGGCTAATTAGCTGGGGGGCATGGGTTAATCTGTGTTTCCACGTTAGGGATTGGATACAGATAATTGTTCACCAATAGTCTGTATTCAATGTTAAGAATAGGGTTACACAGGTATATAAACTGTGTCAACCCTACAGTTTTTAGTTCTTCTGATACCATCTTGAATGTCACCGGATTGCTGGAGAATTGCTAGCTGATACTTCTCCATCCCCCAACCCTAAGTAAGTGTTACCTTCTTGTCTGTTAATTGTACTATATTGCTGTGTTCACCTTATTTAAGGAATAAATATATTTTATTATATCTAAGCCTCGTTTAGTTCAACCCAGATATTTGGTGTTCATTATATCTTGTCATAAGCTACCATGACAGTGTGTGCGCCAGTCAGTGGGTGTGTGTGTGTGTGCGTCAGTCAGTGTGTGTGTGTGTGTCAGTCAGTCAGTGGGTGTGGGTGTGCGCGTCAGTCAGTGTGTGTGTGTGCGCGCGTCAGTCAGTGTGTGTGTGCGCGCGCGTCAGTCAGTGGGTGTGTGTGTGTGTGTGTGCGTTAGTCGGTGTGTGTGCGCCAGTCAGTGTGTGTGTGTGCATCAGTCAGTGTGTGTGTGTGTGTGTGTGCGCGCGTCAGTCAGTGGGTGTGTGTGTGTGTGTGCGCCAGTCAGTGGGTGTGTGTGTGTGCGTCAGTGTGTGTGTGCGTCAGTCAGTGTGTGTGTGTGTGTGTGTCAGTCAGTCAGTGGGTGTGGGTGTGCGCGTCAGTCAGTGTGTGTGTGCGGGGGGCGTCAAAGGCAGGGTGGGGTGTCAAAGGCAGCGGGGGGTGTCAAAGGCAGCGGGGGGTGTCAAAGGCAGCGGGGGGCGTCAAAGGCAGGGGGGCATCAATGGCAGGGGGGCTTCATCAAAGGCAGGGGGGGCGTCAAAGGCAGGGGGGCGTCAAAGGCAGGGGGGGCGTCAAAGGCAGGGGGGGGCGTCAAAGGCATGGATTCTTCCCCCTGCATTTCCTCACGTGCCAGCATGCCGCACTCCTCGGGCTGCCCCTGGTTCTCTCCCCCCTCGTGGCCTCCGCCGACTCCCGGTGGCACAAAGGAGGTATTAACTCCCTGCCGCCCTCCTCCTGCTCCTCGGGGATGTTGAGCCGTAGAGAGCGTGCTCTGAGGGGTGGGGCGAAGTGGGAGAGCGACATACATGCGACACCTACCTCTATTTCCGGGCGCCGCCATCTTAGCACTCGGCGCCGTGAGGGAGGAAGGAGGTCCTTCCGGGCGCCGCCATCTTAGGCGCCGCGAGGCAGCTGCAGCCTGCCTTGCCACTGCCTGTTCCCCCACCGGGGAGGGAGGTGAGTGGAGCGCCGGGGAGGGAGGTGAGTGGAGCACCGGGGAGGGAAGGAGGTGAGTGGAGCGCCGGGGAGGGAGGTGAGTTAGCGCCGGCGCCCGGGAGGGAGGTGAGATAGCGCCGGCGCCGGGGAGGGAGGTGAGTGGAGCGCCGGGGAGGGAGGTGAGTTAGCGCCGGGGAGGGAGGTGAGTGGAGCGCCGGGGAGGGAGGTGAGTGAGCGCCGGGGAGGTGTGTGTGTGGCTGAGGGGGAAGACAGTGGCAGTCGGATGACGTCAGACCCACCAATCTGATTGGCCAGAGGCTGAGGACCAATCAGATTCACCGCAGATAGCAGTAACCTTTTGATTTTATATTTTATATATTATATTATATATGTATGTATGTAAGGTGCATACCCAGAAAACCATTATGCACCTTAACCCTGGCTGTGCTCAAAGCTGTGACCATGCAGCAAGCTTAAGCCTATAGGGAACCATGTTAAAAATGGTTTTTGAGGCAAAAAGTGACACTGTGTGCTCATTTGCATGTCATTTCCCAGAATCCCTTGCTGCAGTGGAAGTGCTGTATGCTGGGTGATAATGGGGAAAGGCAGGGTTGCAGACCTGCCTAAGACATGCAGATGAGCATACAGTTGTATTTGCATATTTGCTTTCCTGTGGAGGGTTTTTGTCACTTTTTTTACTCACCATAACTTAACTCACTATTATGGTATATATATATATATATATATATATATATATATATATATATATATATATAATCAAATGGAAATATTAATGTATGCTCATTTGCTTGTCTTAGCAGGTCTACAACCCCGCCTTTCACCATTTATCACCCAGCACACAGCACTTTCACTGCAGCAAGGAATTCTGGGAAATGACATGCAAATGAGCGACGCAAAAGGTGGCACTGGGTGCTCATTTGCATGTAATTTCCCAGAATCCCTGGCTGCACTGGAAGTGCTGGGTGATAATGGTGAAAGGCGGGGTTGCAGACCTGCTAAAACCTCGGGCATGGTCAGTGCTTAGGCGCTGACCCGTGCTGAGGCGCTCTGCTGCTCGGCACTGAGCCCCTGCAGCCTCAATGAGAGCGGCTTTAGCAGGGGCTCGCGCACGCTTCCGCAAGCCCCTCTCCCTGAAGCTGTGCCCCCATTAACGGAGGTGAGCTAGGGTTGCTGGTGCAGATGCACCCACCTTAGCTTCTGGCCGGCAGGTAATCTGGGGGTGGTCTAACTTTGCCACTACCCCTGAAATCTGGGGGTGGTCTAACTTTGCCACAACCCCTGATACCTCCGGTCCATAGCCAGGCTGCAACAGTGGGGCTCTTAACCGAGAGTCCCCTTGCTGCTCCGCCAGGGTAATGGGGAAGTCTAGCTGCCCTACAAGCTGCCCTTCCTTCCCCTCCCCTGGTACCCCTATCTCCTGCCAAACCCCCAGTCACCCGTATAGTGAAACAACAGGGTACAGTCATAGGGAAAATAAGTCAGAGTCAGTCTGCGACTTGGTCTGGCTTACCTCGCTGGTCCCCGCAGAGACCGCCGCCTTCGTTGGTCCCAATTGCAGGGGGACTGGAGTGGCCGCCGCCGGCACCATCTGGGCTGGGCAGCAACGGGCAGCTGCCGCGACAGCGCCCGGTTTGGGTACAGGTACAACAGTGCAGGACAAGGGTCCCAGGTCTTTGTGGAGGAACACAGCTCCATGCAAACTTGGTAAAATAACCCCCTCCCGCAAACCCAGTCCCTCCCCACTAATAAAATTGCCGCCGGCAGGATGCCGGAGTGGCGGCTCCTTCTCTGCCGCCACCGGTTCTTTGCCGGGATCAGGTGGATGGCCGTCGCTCTCCGCCGCTGTTGCTGATGCAGCCCGTCCAGGTTCTCCAGGAGACGTCCCGAGGAAGGTTGTCGCCCTGGCTGGGCGGGAGCCATCAGAGGATGCCGCTAACTGGGTCATCTTTTCCGCAGCTTGTAAGTGCTGGCCCTGAGGGGCTTCTTCGCCCGACCGCGCACGGTCCGGGCACTGGGCATTATTGTGGCCCGTTTGTTGGCAGTGCCGTAGCGCCTGCCGGTGCTTCTCCGCCACCGGTGGACTAACCCCAGCAAGGGGCAACGGAGTCAAGAGCGGAGATGCTTGAGCGCCGGGCTCATTCCAGAGACCCTCTGCCGCCGGTGGACTAACCCCAGCAAGGGGCAACGGAGTCCAGAGCGGAGTTGCTTGAGCGCCGGGCTCTGGGAGGGGATAAGCGGGTCGGTGTGGTACCGACGCCAGGAACTGGGTCCACTTCGCCGGGAACCACGTCTTGCCCAACGCACACACCAGTGCTAGCTCTTTCAGGGAAAATGGACGGGCCACCGCAACGGCCGTTACCTCTCCTGGTGTAAGACTTCTGTGGTCTCCGAGACCACCCGCTCACTCCACAAGTCTCTGCCGTCCCGGAGCTGGGTCCATTCCCTGCTGTCTGGGCGGTTTGATGGTTACAGCGGCTGCAGCTGTGGATCTTTGCTCAGCCTGCCGGGTTTCATGCTCACCGATCGCTGTCTCTCTCTCAGCCTTGCCGGCTGCTGGTCCCCGCGCCGACTTGATACACTCCTCCGGTCTCGGTGCCCGGCTCCAGTCAGACGGATGGCCAGCACTTTGGTTCTGGAGGCAATGCTTCTCACAAGTAGGGGAACAGTGAGGAGGTGCCATATCTTGTGTTATTGAACACACAGTGTACAACATATATCTTTAGTCCCAGGAATTCGCAATTACCATCGAGTTCCCACTATATTACAGTATCCCACAGAACACTAGTAATACAGGTCCAGTTCAATCCCGCCGCTTGCCACCAGTTTTATTAATAAGCCTCTGACGGGAGCTTTGCGACAGGCTATTAATAATACACCAAAATATATATGTAACGGGTATATCCCCCCCCCAATCGCAGATTCTACTGTGTGGGTGCAGGAAACATATATGGTTACTCATATGTGGTGCGTCACCTGTTAGCTCGCAGGAGGGCTGAGTCTCCGCCACGGGGAACCTGGGGCAATTTATACTAAGGATATCACTTACACTGATGCAGCGCCTCCACCTGCGATGGCTCCCACCAGAGGGGGAGTGGTTCCTCGCAGGACAACAAATAAACATATACAATACTATATGAGAACGAATACTTCTTTACTGATCTTTAAGCAATTGAAGTCAAACAGATAATAACAGGGGTTCCTCTCCCGAGGTAACCCAACTCAAGGTATACTCTTGATTAACTTATAACGGGCACCACAGTGGGTGTCCACACTAAAGGCGTCTCGGCGGACGCTACTGTCCCCACACAATAATCCCACCCTCAAGTCCAGTGAGTCCCACCCAATGTCTTGCGCTCCCAATACCTAGACCAGCGTAGATGTATCGTGTGTGACTGCGCAGTCACTATGTCAATGGTAGGCCTGGTTGGTGCACGTGTGTTGTGATGTTACCTGCCCGGGTTCCTGCCGCGGGTACTGCTATCTGCAAGGGATCACGAGGTGGACTCCAAGGGTGAGGTGAATTCCAGCGTGGATAATATCACCGATTCTTCGGTCGTCTGTACTTAATGGCCACCCGGTTAATGGCTACCGGCTGTAGTCACTCCGCACTTAATAGTCTATAGGTCCCGTTAAGACCCAGCATAGGCCCAAACCTCTTGGTGGAAGATACAGCGTCCGCTGCGTTCCTTACTAGCTTATAGCTAAGGGGCAGGTCCCTAACTTCAGGCCGGTCCCTATCACACTCCGCTAGCGTGGCTCAGGGCTGTCTGGGGCCTAGGGGAGTACTGGCCTAGTGCTCGGAGTCACGGACTCCAGCACCCTACCTCTTACCCCTTGCCGCTCCAGTCCCAACTGCCTACGTAGTTCCTGCGCGCGGAATATATCTCCGGATACCAACAGAGATCCTCCTTCCCTATTGGCCAATCCTTCGCGGGCTTTCTGGACCGTAACTGCGCAGGCGCGAGCTCCCTGTAATCCTGGAGTACTCCTGCTTCTCGCGCATGCGCAACGCCCCTAACAATGGCGGCGCCCTGCTCCGCGAACCGGCGGAACCATACATCACGATACCAACCGCAACCTTTAGTGCTACTCGCTCGCAATACAGGGGAGAAGGTAATACCGCAGGGGACCTGGCTACATCCTCCCCCCGGTAAAATCCCCAACGCCCTCGCTTGGAACACTAATGTCATAACTATATACAGCATTTATAATGAAAAATGCATTGGAGGTACAACTTAGCACATGCATGACTCTAGACGATGTTACACAACTCTGTGAACATCACAAGCACAGATCGGAGCCTGCTCCGAGGACACTGCTGAGTCTCATAGTGGGGTGCCCCCATCTGATCATAGGCTACCCGCGTTGGAGGGTACCTGTTTCTTTGGCTCCGTCTGAGCTGTTCTTCAGCAACTCCCTCGGGGGAGTAATAAGCACAGTCCTGAGGCTCAGCCTCTTCCCTTGAGGGGAGAAATGTCTCTGAATAGTCTCTATTAGGAACAAAGCTCGGGCTCTGTGGATCCAAAGGTTGGCCTGTTGGTGCCACCTCAGTAGGCGTTGGCCTACAGGGCCCCTTACCCGTAGCTCCTCCGGGAGATGCCCCTTCTGTAGAGTGGTCCCTTTGAGAGGGCCCCTCCAATGGATCTTCCGCAATGTCAAAGGGGGTCTCATTATGGACAGTCTCTTGACCCTGCTCTGGTAAATCAGGCTCACCGTTGAGCGGTGTGGCCACTATCTCGATCTCTTCCTCTTCCACTTGCGGAATGGGAAGAAGATGATTGCGGTGCCATACCTTTACCCGGCCGTTAGTGTCTCTGATACGATAGACCGGGAGGCCAGGCATTTGGGATTCTACCTCATACACTCCGTCTCTCCAACGGTCGGCCAACTTATGTTTTCCGGGGACACCTAAGTTCCAAAGCAACACAGCATCTCCTGGCCGGAGTTCCCGATATCGGACTTTATGGTCATATCGCCTCTTATTGTCAGCATTGAGCTTAGCGGTGGATTTCTCTGCATGCCGATATGCCTGCTGCAAGCTGTCTTTGAGTCGTTGCACATATTTGAAATGAGTAGCATTATGTATCCCATCCGTGGAGACTCTAAGACGCACATCTACTGGTAAGCGGGCTTCTCTCCCAAACATCAGGAAATACGGGGAGAACCCAGTTGACTCGTGCCGGGTACAATTATACGCATGCACCAAGGTTTCTACATGTCGACTCCATTCTGATTTCTGGGCGCTCTGAAGAGTTCCGAGTTACTGCTGCGGCCAAGTTTATTCGAGCATTTGCCCGTTCTTGGCCGCAGCAGTAGCCTGGCGCGTGCCCGAGGGTGACGGGCGCGCGCCGAAGCAGCGGAAGAGCGCCCTCCGATCGGGGCGCTCTCCCTACCGCTGCCGGGTCCGCCGGGTCCCCCGGAACCCCCTGCCGCCGTCCCGCGATCGCGGGACACCAGGGCTCCCTCGGGGAGCCCTGGACGCGCGTGCAGGGGGCGCAGGCTCCCGAAGACGCGTGACCGCGCGTCTATGACGCGCGGCACGCCGAGGGGCGGCCACTAGCAAGCCGGGAAATCTCCCGGCTTGCGGTACCGGCCACACTTTAATAAAGTGTGTCGGTAGTGTATCTAACAATGTCCGATTAAACCGCTCTGGTAGGGCATCTCCTTCAGGGTGATATGGGGTCTTTCGAGATTTGGCAATGTTCAACATGCGTAGCAGTTCCTTGATCAAAGTACTCTCGAAGTCCCGCCCTTGGTCAGAGTGGAGACGGTTGGGAAGACTGTAATGTACAAAGTATTTTTCCCATAATATCTTTGCCACGGTGATGGCTTTTTGGTCTTTAGTAGGGAAAGCTTGAGCATAACGCGTGTAATGGTCGGTGATAACCAGCACATTGCATATCCCCCGGCTATCCGGTTCAATGCACAGGAAGTCCATACACACAAGGTCCATGGGCCCCGAACTCTGCAGATGACCCATGGGGGCCGCTCGGGTGGGCAGGGTTTTCCGCTGTACACACCGGGGGCATCGGTGACAATGACGCTCAACAGCCTCTCTCATTTTGGGCCAAAAGAACCGATCTCGGACCAGCCCAAAGGTCTTGTCGGTACCCAGGTGTCCATGATCGTCATGTAGAGCCTTTAGCACTAGAAATTGTAGGTTCCTAGGAAGGACTAGTTGTCTTCTGTCCGGGTGGTTGTGGTATTGTACCACCCGGTAGAGTAAGCAATTGTCTATTTTGAAGTGATCCCACTCCCGCATGAGTAGGGCTACCAAGTTTTTGGGGGCACACTTGAGCAGGGCCGGATTCCCCTTCACTACGGCCCTTCGGATGATACCAACCAGAGGGTCTCGCATTTGATAATCTACTAGATCCTCCCACCGTAGTACCTTGTCAGGCGTGATATTCATCCCTTTGGGATCACAGTAAGCGTCGGGGACAGCCTGTGACCGACATCCCAATGAATCGACTACTCTCAATTCTGAGAACGCCACTCGATCGTCGATTATAGCGGCCATGCTGCACATGGCCCGCACGGCTGGCCCAGGCAGTTCTTCCCATTCCTCGTCATCAGGGGTAGCACTTAGCCCGGGTCTTCGGGAAAGGGCATCCGCTCCGACATTCAGGGGTCCTGGCTTGTACTTCATGGAGAAGGTATAACTGTTCAAGGCGGCCAACCAGCGGTGTCCGGCAGCGTCCAGTTTTGCTGAGGTGTTGACATAAGTAAGGGGGTTGTTATCAATCCTTACTTCGAAAGCAACCCCGTACAGGTAATCATGCAACTTCTCGGTAATAGCCCACTTGAGAGCCAGGAATTCCAACTTGTGGACAGGGTATCTCTGCTCGCTGGGGGTCAAGCTACGACTGACGTAAGCCACAGGCCGCAGACCTTCAGGATGTTTCTGGTGCAGGACGGCGCCCAGTCCATTCAAACTGGCATCCACATGCAGGACGTAGGGCTGCTCTGGGTCCGCATAGGCAAGCACGGGCGCCTCGGTCAGGCATTTCTTTAGTTTCATGAAGGCTCGCTCACACTCCGATGTCCATTGGTCCCCGAATGGTTGGCTAGCCGAGACAGCTTTCTTCCCGGTTTCTGAGGGATATATTTTTAATAGGCTGTTCAGGGGCTTAGCCTTGCTTGAGTATCCTTCCACAAAGCGGCGGTAATATCCGCAGAAGCCTAGGAAGGATCGCAGCTCTGTGACGTTCTCGGGGCGCGGCCAGTTTACTACGGCTTCTACCTTGGCAGGATCAGTAGCGATCCCCTTGGCGGACACTATGTGCCCCACGTAGGTCACCGAGGTGTGGCAAAAACGGCATTTGTCGAGGGATAATTTCAAACCTTCGTCCCCCAGACGGTCGATTACCTTGAGTAACCGCTCTTCGTGTTCCTCTAAGGTTCTCCCGAAGACGATAATGTCATCCAGGTATACCAGACATTCCCTCGGAACCATGTCCCCGATGGTCTTCTCCATCAATCTTTGAAACGTGTCTGGCGCCCCACATATACCTTGGGGCATACGGGTGAATTGATAGAATCCTAAGGGACAGACGAAAGCCGTTTTTTCTTGATCCTCCGCGCTCATAGGCACCTGGTAGTACCCGGATCGGAGATCGAGCACACTGAACCACTGACTCCCATTTAGTGCGTTTAGTAGCTCTTCGATACGCGGGAGGGTGTACTGATCTGGTATCGTGCGGTTGTTCAGTGTCCGATAATCAATACACAGTCGTACGGTTCCATTTTTTTTACGCACCACCACGATGGGGGACGCATATGGGCCCTGGGACTCTACCAAGATCCCGGACTCTTCCATATCATGGAGAACATTCCTTACGTCGTCTATATCTCGTGGAGCGAGGTGGCGCGATCGTTCTCGGAACGGGGTGGTATCGCTCAGTCTGATGGTATGTTGGGCACTGCGGCTACACCCCACATCCATCTCACTTGTGGAGAACACATGTTGTCGTTGGGTCAACTGCGCGACCAGTCGGTCTTTCCACTGGGTGGATAGCGTCGACTCACCGAAATTGAATTTCATTTCAACGGGCCGTTCGTCCGCGACTGCCGCCTTCACCTCTGGGGGGCCTATGACAGGGCTGACCGGATATATACTCCCCAACTTCTGTCCGACATCCAACTCCATCGGAAAGGGAGAGATATTCTGCACGTTTGAATAGGGCACCCCAGGTCTAAGGATCTCAGCAGCGCCTCCAAATGTAACGGGTATATCCCCCCCAATCGCAGATTCTACTGTGTGGGTGCAGGAAACATATATGGTAACTCATATGTGGTGCGTCACCTGTTAGCTCGCAGGAGGGCTGAGTCTCCGCCACGGGGAACCTGGGGCAATTTATACTAAGGATATCACTTACACTGATGCAGCGCCTCCACCTGCGATGGCTCCCACCAGAGGGGGAGTGGTTCCTCGCAGGACAACAAATAAACATATACAATACTATACGAGAACGAATACTTCTTTACTGATCTTTAAGCAATTGAAGTCAAACAGATAATAACAGGGGTTCCTCTCCCGAGGTAACCCAACTCAAGGTATATGAAAAGTTCAGTCCGCGCTCTGGCTCTTTAAACTTGGAGTGTTGGTCCCTCTCAGTTCTTTTGCTGCTTCTGTGTTTATGAGGTGTCTCCCCCACCTCCAAATGTGGTCTCCACCGGAACCCCGATGGTGGTACCAATATCAGCAAAACAAGAAAAAACACAAAAGCGCACCAAGATGAGAGATAGATATTGTATTAGCAACAAATAATAAAATTAGTAACTTACATATAAAATTTCTTTAATAATCCCCGATTCTGGTGTCTATCACAGGAGTAGGGCATCACATAGGAAGTATGAAGGGTAATCTCAGTTCTGAGAGATCAGACCCGCGTGCTGGGGCTGTCTCTGTTCACTCTCCTGTCCTCCACGTGTGGTAGCGTGGTGCAGAGTGTAGCACACATGTGCAGGAACCGGGGCCTTCAATAGGTATCCTTAGGATGCCTGTCCGTTTTTGATAGCATAGAAACGATCGGAAATAAGCAGGAACGGTACACTTGAGTGTGTACTGGTGGTGGGTAGTAAAACTGCCAGCCACAACAGTCGCGACGCGTTTCGTTTAACAAAGTAAACTTCTTCAGGCGATATTGCATCCGGTCTGATCTCTCAGAACTGAGATTACCCTTCATACTTCCTATGTGATGCCCTACTCCTGTGATAGACACCAGAATCGGGGATTATTAAAGAAATTTTATATGTAAGTTACTAATTTTATTATTTGTTGCTAATACAATATCTATCTCTCATCTTGGTGCGCTTTTGTGTTTTTTCTTGTTCAACTCAAGGTATACTCTTGATTAACTTATAACGGGCACCACAGTGGGTGTCCACACTAAAGGCGTCTCGGCGGACGCTACTGTCCCCACATAATAATCCCACCCTCAAGTCCAGTGAGTCCCACCCAATGTCTTGCGCTCCCAATACCTAGACCAGCGTAGATGTATCGTGTGTGACTGCGCAGTCACTATGTCAATGGTAGGCCTGGTTGGTGCACGTGTGTTGTGATGTTACCTGCCCGGGCTCCTGCCGCGGGTACTGCTATCTGCAAGGGATCACGAGGTGGACTCCAAGGGTGAGGTGAATTCCAGCGTGGATAATATCACCGCTTCTTCGGTCATCTGTACTTAATGGCCACCCGGTTAATGTCCACCGGCTGTAGTCACTCCGCACTTAATAGTCTATAGGTCCTGTTAAGACCCAGCATAGGCCCAAACCTCTTGGTGGAAGATACAGCGTCCGCTGCGTTCCTTACTAGCTTATAGCTAAGGGGCAGGTCCCTAACTTCGGGCCTGTCCCTATCACACTCCGCTAGCGTAGCTCAGGGCTGTCTGGGGCCTAGGGGAGTACTGGCCTAGTGCTCGGAGTCACGGACTCCAGCACCCTACCTCTTACCCCTTGCCGCTCCAGTCCCAACTACCTACGTAGTTCCTGCGCGCGGAATATATCTCCGGATACCAACAGAGATCCTCCTTCCCTATTGGCCAATCCTTCGCGGGCTTTCTGGACCGTAACTGCGCAGGCACGAGCTCCCTGTAATCCTGGAGTACTCCTGCTTCTCGCGCATGCGCAATGCCCCTAACAATGGCGGCGCCCTGCTCCGCGAACCGGCGGAACCATACATCACGATACCAACCGCAACCTTTAGTGCTACTCGCTCGCAATACAGGGGAGAAGGTAATACCGCAGGGGACCTGGCTACATATATATATATAACTGGGTTGAACTGGGACGAGACTTAGATATGATAAAATATAATTTATTCCTTGATAAAGGTGAACACACAAGATATAAAAATAACAGGCAAAATATAGACACTCACTTAAAATGGAATGATGAAACAGTCACATCTGGACTGGCAGTTCATACAGCAATCTTCATAATCATCAAGGCACAAAAAACATGAAAGACAATAGCCATAGGCTGAGCCTGGTTCTTATACAATTATTTCCCTTTGAACACAACCTAAACCCAGCCTCTCTCATAAATCAGCGGTGAGGTTGACAGTTTTCCTCAGAGTAAAACTCCTCCCACCCAAGGACGTTTAAAAACTGCTTTTCCCTATCTAAATAACTTCATAACTTCAGTTCAGTATTACTTACTGGCACGCGAGACATATTAATACATTCCGTAACGCATGACGCTCCCAATCAGACTATTACCGTGTACTACTAAAATTAAAAGAGATATTAATATCTGTCTGTTAGGACCGGCTAAACACCAGGTGTCTGTAACCGTTAGTTGCGGGTAAGTCCCACGAATACACATATGTAACTCTTAGCATGTTCAGCCAAGGACATCTCATAATACTCTTATATTTAATAAGGTCACTCATTCTGTAGCCCCACTCCTAAATCAGAGGCGTTTGGCCAGTCTACCACATGGCAGGATACTATGGTTTGTACGTGTGAGTTATAATGCTCACAATCCACTCCAGCTTCCTGCAAACAGGTAGCCTTTGATCAGGGGCTGCTTCCTACCCATTTGGTCGCTCTCCTGACCATTTGCATTTAGTAGGCAGGCATCTTTGAGGGTAATTTAAACAAAGGGCTAGAATCGCTGTTTTAACATTAACCCTTTCTCTCCCGCAGCAACCCTAGTGTATGTGTGGGTGCAAACACTAGGATAACACAATACAGTTACACAGGGGAATAAGCATTTGGATATTGAAGCGAGGTAAAAACACATTACTAGACCTCAGTCCAGTTAACCCCTTGTTTCCCAGGTGAGGGTAGAGGGTGGCCAATTGGGGTGTAACCCCTTTAATCCCGGGCCAAATCCTCCCCAGCGTCACAGGGCGTTGCTTAAAATTTCCGGGTCCCTCCTCTCCACTCCCCCTGTATGTTTCTCCGCCCCACCTCTCTCTTTCCGCTCCTCCCCCCCCCCCATGCGCAGCTCCGGTCCCCACCCTACAGTGTCCGACACACACACACAGTGAGACACACAGTGTCACACATACACACACACATGTCACCTCTCCTTCCGGGCGCCGCCATCTTAGGCTCTCGGCGCCGCGAGGGAGGAAAGGTGTCCTTCTGGGCGCCGCCATCTTAGGCACTCGGCGCCGCCGCGAGGGAGGAAGGGGGTCCTTCCAAGCGCCGCCATCTTAAGCACTCGCGCGTGATGCCCACTGCCTGTCCTCCCGCCGGGGAGGGAGTGAAGTGAGCGCCGGGGAGGTGAGTGAGCGCCGGGGAGGGAGGGAAGTTAGTGCCGGGGAGGGAGGTGACTGAGCGCCGGGGAGGGAGGTGACTGAGTGCCGGGGAGGGAGGTGACTGAGCGCCGGAGAGGGAGGTGAGTGTGATGGGGGGGAGAAGACAGAGAGAGAGAGTGTGTGTGTTTGGCCGAAGGGGAAGAGTGGCAGTTGGGTGACGTCAGACCCACCAATCTGATTGGCCAGAGGCTGAGGACCAATCAGATTCACCGCAGCTAGTACCAACCTTTCGATTTTATACAGTAAGATATATATATAACAAAACAAGAAAAACGTAGATACATTTATTACAAAAAAGGAAAGGGGGGGGGGGAAAGCTCACTCACAACCATATTAATTAAAAGAGCATATCGTGAACATATAGTCACCGCCTTTTGGGATGTATGCTCCAAACGGAACCTCCACATCAAAGATCGTAGTGCAAAGAGTGCAATCAGCTGCCCGCTTTTGACAGGAGACCAAGTTTCATCATCACATTAATACCGGGATTCTGGATTGAGCACAACAAGGAGGGAAAAATACATTGTCATTTATTTCCTTTTAAGACAAACACACAATTCTTCACAATTACACTTAATAAACACTTACTTGGATGGGGAAACAAAATAAAATGTGCACGGAACAAATGACTTGAAAACAAAGTCTCTGGGCACCACTGCACGCATGTGAGTAGGTGCGCGATTTGAGCCGTGCGACACTCCTTGGCTACGGGCGCAAGTTGCCACCCCTGTATCTCCGCCGGATGAAATATTTTCGTTAAGTTCTTACAGGATTCGTTCGGGAATCCTTAGCTCAAACGAATTCTGGAAGAGGGTCGCAATCCTTGATTACGGTGTAGTTAACCCCTCACACTCCGGAACCGCTGACGCTGTAACTTGGACGGAGTTTGGTGAATCTCAGATTAATCTCACTGGGACTGGGCTGCAAGCATTTTTATAGGATTAAGGGTCCTTTCCCTAACCTACACAGCCAATCCTCCTGTGGGAACAACTTTTCCCACCTATCTCAGACTTGCCAATAGCTCACAAAAAGGGCAGAAGTTGCTTCCCGGTTTGCTAAGAGCATGCGCTAACTTGACACCTAAACAGCCAAACGAAGAAGCGGTGCACTGAGGTAAATAGGGGACCACACGCAGCTCTAACAAAAAATGACTAATTTATTGAACAAAAGGGACAAACATCACGAAGCTAGGAACCTCTGATGCGTTTCATCCCGCATCGAGATCATCTGTGCCATCCACGAACTTGCTGAAGCTGTGATGATCCGCCCGGGAAAATCCTTGTTCCCCGTTTTCAAGGTAGGAGTTGTGGGTTCTTCCGAGCACTGCTGTCTTGAGCTGTACCCGCTCCGCAGTGCTAACACCCATTCCCCATGTAGCCAGAAGTGCAGTGAACCCAGGGACAGCACGCTCGGCAGCCGCTACTTCGTCCGCACTCCCTGGGCCAAGCCACCCATGACCAGGGGGTCACTAGCACTCTCCTCATGTCCTTGCAGGCCCGGAGCTGGAGGGACCACCTGCACTCCGGGCTGAATAGCAGCCGCTGCCACAGCAGCTACGGGGACTTGCCCTTCTGGAAGGCCCATACGGTTCTCATGATGCTCCAAATTCTCCACCAGTTGTACCTTTGACCGCCCATCTGTCGGTATACCATACCCCGCACATCTCTCCACGACCTTCTCTCTGGTCCACGATCGGAACCTTCCTGAGTGGTTACTCATGGTGCCTCTGGGGTATGGGTAAAGGGAACAGTGTAAGTTTGTTTGTAAAGTGTGTGTTAGTTGCTACTTGCCTGAGGAGCTCGCAAGCTACGAGGTCCTCACTATACTACAGAATCCCGCAGGAGACTATAGTATAGGTTCAATCAGTATCCCACACGCTGCTACCAGTTATTTAAAAGCCTGTCACAATGGTGTCATTCCTGTATGCCCGCAGATCTGGCAAGACCCCAATACTGAGGTGGGAACGGTATTACACCACACACCCACAGCAGTGGGAGCGAGCCCGGAGTGTGGTATAGCGTTGCTGGGCCTGTTGGTGAAGTAGTTAATATACTTGCAACGTCTTCTAGGGTTAAGCGTAAGAATGGTCGTGTCCGTGTGCCAATGTCCAGGGGTCCAGAGAGTAGAATAGTCGAAGTGCAAAGCCAGGTCCAAGGATTCCAGAGGTCAGCAAAGTAAAGTTTGTAGCAAGGTTCAAGGGGTACAGAGAGCAGAGTAGTCCACTACAAGCATTGGACAAAACCAGGGAAATCCAAAGTAACACAGGAGCAGGATACAGCAGAGACACAGAGGGAGCACAGCATAGGTCAGCACATACAGGGAAACAGGAACTATGCAGAGCGACGATAGAGAGGACAGACAGGGATTATAAAGGGAGACACACCAATAGGAGAGAGGGGAGGAGCAGAGAGAGAAGTGGGAGACAACAGGGATAGGTCAGGGAGAGAAGAGGAGGAGACAGAAGGGGCAGACAGAGAGATGGCCTGTAGGGACTCGGAGGAGGAGTCAGGAGAGTGACAGAACCAAGAAGAGGAGCATGTGCGCGCGCCTTCTGTAAGCTGAGGCTGCGCGCGCACAGGCTGCGTCACCAGGCGCGCGGAGCGCCGTGCCGCGGGCAACCCGGTGGAGGGAGGCAGAGGACCGGACGGGGCCGCCAGGGAAGGTGAGGTACTGGCCGCGGGCATAGCGAGTGTCTGGAAGTGGAGAGCGTTGCCGCAGGGGTTCGGGGACAGCGCGGGTGCACGAGACTTGCGGGGCATGCGCTGAGGCAGTGGGGTAGCGAGGGAGGTAGATGGAGCGGGACAGGAGTGGGAAAGAGCAGAGGGATTGGAAGGAGATGGGACAGAGGGAGAGAAAGAAGGGGAAGGAATCCCCTGAATCGTCACAGATGGACACCAACTTTATCAACACATTTATATTTCTGGGTACTCGATTGAACACAACAAGTTGCAAAATAAATTGTGATTTATTTCCTTAATAGACAAACACACGACATCTGCAGAATACAATTAAAACAACACTTACTGGAGGCGCATGCACGAAGCCAGAGTGAATGGTAGTCTAGTGTACTAGCTCCCTTTGCACCGGCACAAGTATTGAATAAAAGCGGCACACAAAGTGATTTTATAACCCTCCCACGGCCAGATTCACTTATCGGAACACTTGGGGATGCCAACCAGGGCAAAATCCAACCAAAAGGACCCCTCGGTCACTGCTTATTTTAACAAAAATACCTCGGCGGCAGCAAGCAGCTCAGACTTACCCGCGCTAAATATGCCATCAGATTCCGACAGCGAGAGGTCTACACAGAGACCGGATGATCAAGAATTGGTCACCAGAAAGGACCTCCGTGAATTTGGCGGGGAAATGAAACAGTTCTTCCGCAGAGAGCTTTGGGACCTGAGACTGGACCTAGACGGGCTGGGGGAGCGGACCGGAGCCCTGGAAAATAAAATGGACGACAACACGAGGGCTCTACAACAGACCAACAAAGTAGTGGCCCGGCTGGAGGAAAAGATAAGAGATATCTCAGATAAGCAGGAGGATGCTGAGAATCGGGATCGCCGAAACTATGTCCGCATCAGGGGGGTCCCAGAAGCCGTCAGCGATCCGGAGGACTTTGTGCAGAAGATGCTGGAACACCTGCTCCCTGATAAAACGGCACAGGACTTGCACCTAGATAGGTGCCATAGAGTTCTGCGGTCCAAGCCACAGGCAGGAGACCCCCCGCGCGATATCATTGCCTGATTCCACTACTACAGAATCAAAGACTCCATCTGCCAGATAGCCAGGGAGACGAGAGCTATGGAGTTTGAAGGAATCAAACTCCAGATATATCAGGACCTCTCGCCTGCTACCCTTTCCAGACGCAGAAATCTGGGTCCGATCACCAGGGTCCTACAGGACAAAGGTATAAGGTACCGCTGGCTGTTCCCGTTCGCCCTCCTGGTGATCAAGAATGGGGTCGTGCATACCCTAAAGAGAGCAGAAGTTGGAGACGCTTTCCTCAAAAAACTAGGTCTCCAGCAAAAAAAACCTAGCCCTGGTCCATCTCAACCTCCTCACCTTGAATCGGAGACCATTCCAGCGCTGGAGACTTCCTGGAGCAGAGTGGAAGCCCCTGAAGCCGAAAACAAGTAAAGAATTGAGCTGAACACCTTCAATCAAGACCAATTGAGCAGTTAAAGAAGACATCCCCCCATTTCCCACTCATAGAAAACATGGCTGACCATAGAGGATAACGCATCGACCCCCCCCCCCCCCCGGTGGTCACCTTCAGGAACTACAGGCAGCAGAGGACAGCAGCGATCTCTGAGGACGTCGGTGGCGGGAACTCAGGCTGAGGGCACGAACGGAGAGGAGGAGGCACCACAGAGCTGATGACAGCCCAGCGAGGCGACGCGGGAGCATCTACAGCCGGGCCCTCCCAGGGGCGAAGAATCTCCGGGGCGGCAGATTCTGGGATATTACATCCCCGGGGAAGATGGATACGGGACAGAGCTAGGGAGGGGGTGGCGCTGCTCCATCGCCAGTTATAAGAATCCCAGGGGGAGGAGAGATAGGGGACGTCCGCATACTGCAGGTCCCACGAGGAGAGGATGGGAGCACTGGGTGTCGAGGGAGTGAATGGGGCAGGCCCCTGAGTCAGAGAGGTTGGGGAGGGATACACGGGGAAGGGAGCAGCTGGTAGGTTCTCCGAGCTGAGTACAGGAAAAAAGGAGACCAAAAGCGCACCAGCACAAACGGAGCAGGAAGGACCCAAAACGGAAAATAATTAAAAGGGCACTTTAATGTGACAAATGGATGGGTCTTTTGTCACATTAAAGTGCCCTTTTAATTATTTTCCGTTTTGGGTCCTTCCTGCTCCGTTTGTGCTGGTGCGCTTTTGGTCTCCTTTTTTCCTGTATTGCATATTGTAGCTGCACAGCCTGCCTGCCTACCTACTACCAGGATGTGATCATTGCATATTTCCAGGGGAACCTGCCGATGAGACCGAGGGTGAGTGGGATTGCACCATCTACCACCTGTCTTCAGGAGGATAGTACCCATACTATTACACATTAAGTACTATGTCATTTATTAGTACCCTGGTTTAGTGGTTTGGCTTATTTTTGTTCAGTTCACCTGCATTTGAGCGCTTCAGCTATTTTCTACTCTCCGAGCTGAGTACGCAGACCCAGGTAGCAGGGGGAACCCGGCCATCACAGACAAAGGATCACGGATTAGAGTAGCCAGGAGTTTGAGACAGCGGACCCGATCATCAGGATCCCTAGGTGATCACGGGGAACGGCATATAGGCCCTGTACCAAGCAGGTATGGAGGAGGCGAGATCAGAGGGCAGTATGGCTGCACGTTCTTGAAAGGAAGGCTGTGAAGTCAGCCCAGGCCCGATAGGTAGATATAGAAAATCAGAGAAGTGAGCATTAAAAGGACTCCAGTGGGTAATGGGAGGGGGAATTGCGTTACAATATTGGTCTTGTTTACAATCAGCTCTGTCGTACTGCTCAATTCTATGTATGTTAGGTAGTTAAGTTATGTTATATCACATTGTCACTTTATCCTTCAAGCACGCAGCTGACAGTGGATTTGGATGCACGGAGATGCCCGCGGTGGGACCCTGACCTCACACACCTCTGTCCGGCGGAAGAACAAATCTCTACCTAACCCTGAATTCACCAACAAGGGTCACAGAGGGACTGAACATAAGTCTTACTGAGAGGTAACAAAGCCAGAGGTCACACTGGCTCACAACACCACCCATCACATAAACACAGAAAGACCCTTAGCGGCAGAGTACAACAACGCATAGGGGAATAAAAAAAATATTTTTTTTAAAAGATACCAAATAATATGGACTTTAAAGAAGGAGAGGTGAAGCAACAAAAGAGAGAGGGGTGTTTTCCAGTCGGCGGGGGATCTCCGGGCATCTAGGCGCAGCTGCTGAGCTAAAGTTACGTTAAAGTTCATTCAGTTTGTTGAATTTCACTATATGATTACTGTGCCACAATTCATTTCATTCCACCTTGTGGAAAACTGCTGGTGTGAGCTAATTCTGGTAGTTCGCCGGCGCCTCAAGAGGGGACTCATGGAGTTAATCCATGTGTGCCGTTTAGCCCTACAAAGGACAGCCCCAATAATACTTGGTCGCCTTCTAAAAAGGTGCCAGGTGGCTGCCTGGTATGTAGGGCAGGAGAGCCGACTCTGGTTAGGTCCAGACATGGCTCTATACCTTTTACTTTTTCTTTTTTGCACTTTTTTGTACCCTCCCTACCCCCTCCACCCCTTTCCTTTCCCTCTCCTCGGGGCGTGAGACCCCTCCGATGGTGGGATGCGATGGTTCTCTCCTTTGGTAACTCTAGGAATACACTCAAATACCGCTTTACAGTATATGGATAGAAAACACAAACACAATACCATAATAGGAAGCTGCTCAAATATAGCGCCATGTAAATGGCCATAAATATTATCTCTAATAACGTAAAGGGTCTTAACAGCCCAACGAAAAAGAAAGTAGCATTTACAGATTATAAAGGGAAACAGGCTGACATTATACTAATCCAGGAAACACACTTCAGCTGCAGCAGTTCACCCAAATATTTAAATAAACAATTTTCACAATTTTACCTAGCATCTGCTGCTGAAAAAAAAGAGGGGTAGGCATTCTCTTTCATAATAGAGTCCCTTTTGCATTAGAGACACTCAGAAAAGACAGCGAAGGCAGATTCCTGATAGTGGTAGGGACGATACAAGAACAACCAATAACACTGGCCTCAATTTACGCTCCTTGCGAGCAAAGCCACGACTTCTTCCCGAAATTCTTTCAGAAACTAAACCAAGTAGCCAAAGGCCATATTATACTAGCAGGAGACTTTAATCTAACAATAAACCTGAAAATGGACAGGATTGGAATAGCTAAAAACTGCAAGAAAAGGGTACTGGATGCACTAAAGACAGGTCTTAAAATAAAACAGCTAATTGATATATGGAGAGAACTCCACCCCACGGAGAAAAATTATACTTTCTACTCTCATCCCCATGATGCATATATCAGAATCGACTACTTCTTTATCTCTAGCAGACTGGTTCCTTTGGTCTCCCACACAGGGATCCATGACATTTCATGGTCTGACCATGCACCGATAGAGCTGAGGTGCAGCCAAATTGTTCTGATAGGCCGGACGCAAACTAGAAGCTTAATGAGTCACTCCTAAAAATTCCAGACATATGTGAATCTATAGGTGAGGAGATTGACCAATTCTTTAATATAAATTGTGGTTCAGTAGGTTCCCATTCCACTTTATGGGAGGCCATAGGCAACTATAAGGGGCACACTAATCGGAATAGCAGCCAGAAGGAAAAGAGAGAGAAACAATTAGATTGTGGCGCTCCAAACCAAACTACCCAGCCTCACAACAAGGCACAAAAAAAGAACCGACCACCAGGTTCTAACAGAGATAAAAAAAATACCAAGATTGAACTCAACCTACTGATGGCCTCTCAGGCAGACAAATCTCTGAGTTGGTCAAAGAGGAAATACTATAAAAAGGCAAACAGGCCAGATACTATGCTAGCACGAAAATTAAAAACCAGACAGTCAAATTATAATATACCGGTGATCCGCTTAAAGACCGGAGCCACCACAGCACACACCACATTAGAGGAGTTGTCCCAGGTCATTAAAGACCTAAAGCCTTCAAAGGCCACGGGCCCAGGTGGCTTCTCGGGGCTTTACAATAGGAAGTTCAGTAAGAACCTAGTCCCATGGCTGCTCCGAATGTTTAATGCGGTATTAGCAGGAGTCCCATTCCCGGAGCAGATGCTCCAGGCGTCTATATCACTGATTTATTAACCAGGAAAAGATCCGCAGGATTGCAAAAGCTATAGGCCAATCTCCCTAATTAACACAGATATTAAAATGTACGCTAAATTATTGGCCAATAGATTGAGTCACATCCTGCCCAGACTGATACATCCAGATCATCTCGGCTTTATTAAAGATAGACAAGCTGCGGACAACACCCGATGAATCATTGATCTGGTAGAGATAGCCAATATTAAGAAGTTACAAGTTACAAGTTATGATGTTAAGTCTGGATGCAGAAAAAGCTTTCGACAGGATTGACTGGTCATACTTAAAAAAGACGCTTGGGGCCTTTGGCTTTGGGGAGCGGGTGAGTGGCACGATAATGTTGCTATACTCAGGCCCCGCTGCTAGGGTTATACACCAGGGCTTCCCGTCAAACACATTCCAAATTAAAAGTGGCACGAGACATGAGTGCCCATTATCACCCCTCCTATTCGCCTTGTGTATGGAACCTCTAGCAGCACATATCCGTAACAACCCAGATATTTCGGGGATTACTTTACATTCTCAATCCCATAAGGTAGCCCTGTATGCTGACGATATTTTGCTATTGATTTCTATACCCCTCACCTCTCTGCCGAACCTATTTGATCTGTTGGAGAAATGTAATAGAGTATCTGGATTCAAAATAAATCAAGCCAAATCCGAGGCCCTAAATATAAGCCTCCCATAAGAAACAGAAAAATTATAAGTCTGAACTTTTATTTCAATTGGCAACAAAAAATCTCAAATACATAGGAGTCCACATCACTAAAGATTACAAGGGCATATACGATGCAAATTATCCCAAGCTGATTCGAACATTGAAAGAAGACCTAAGAAAGTGGATGCCCCACAGGATCTCCTGGATAGGTAGGATACATAGTGTAAAGATGAATATCCTCCCCCGTATCCTATATCTATTTCAGAAATTACCAGTGCCA
Source organism: Ascaphus truei (assembly GCF_040206685.1). Lineage (NCBI taxonomy): Eukaryota > Metazoa > Chordata > Amphibia > Anura > Ascaphidae > Ascaphus > Ascaphus truei. The sequence continues at coordinate 192,349,600 of NC_134487.1, read as the reverse complement.
CTGAGACTGAAGGAAATACTCTCACTTTAGTCTGAAATCTCCAATTTTATATGGGGAGGGAAAAAACCGAGAGTAAACAAGACAATTATGGAAAGAACCACCCGGATGGGTGGCCTAGCGATACCTTGCCTGTTATCTTACTATAAAGCGGCACAATTGTGTCAACTCACACAATGGCAGACCAACCCAGCATTGAAAAGATGGGTAGATCTGGAAAAAACGGTTTGCTCCCCATTGGAGTTGAACAATCTTCTTTCGCTACCTAAAGCAGCTACTAAAGCAGCTGACCGGGCACTTTCCTCGATGGTTAATTCATTGTCAGTTTGGGAGGCCGCCAAATTCAGAGTCCCAGTACACATGGGCTAACTAGCTGGGGGGCATGGGTTAATCTGTGTTTCCACGTTAGGGATTGGATACAGATAATTGTTCACCAATAGTCTGTATTCAATGTTAAGAATAGGGTTACACAGGTATATAAACTGTGTCAACCCTACAGTTTTTAGTTGTGCTTCTGATTCCACCTGGTATGTCACCGGCTTGCTGGAGAATTGCTAGCTGATACTTCTCCATCCCCCAACCCTAAGTAAGTGTTACCTTCTTGTCTGTTAATTGTACTATATTGCTGTGTTCACCTTTTTAAGGAATAAATATATTTTATTATATCTAAGCCTCGTTCAGTTCAACCCAGATATTTGGTGTTCATTATATCTTGTCATAAGCTACCGTGACACTGACCCTCTGCCGGTGGGAGCCTGGGGTGTATCTGATTCTTAGGGTGACAGCGCCTCCACCCGTAAGGGATCCCGACTTTGTGGGATGAACCCTTACAGGAACAATAATAATACACGCACACACACACACATATATATATATAATGGAAATATAACTGTATGCTCATTTGCATGTCTTAGGCAGGTTTGCAACCCCGCCTTTCACCTTTATCACCCAGCACTTCCAGTGCAGCAAGGGATTCTGGGAAATGACATGCAAATTAGCATGCAGTGCCACTTTTTGCTTCAAAACCATTTTTAACATGGTTCCCTATAAGCTTAAGTTTGCTGTCAAAGTCACAGCTTTGACAGACAGCCGTTTCGACCTTAATGGGTCTCATCAGTGTGGTCTTGGTTAACTGGCTATGCAATGAAGCAATGAGGATGGGGTTTACCATACTTAGTTAAGTTATGGTGAGTAAAAAAAAGTGACAAAAACCCACCACAGCAAAGCATATATCAATGGAAATATAACTGTATGCTCATTTGCATGTCTTAGGCAGGTCTGCAACCCCGCCTTTCACCATTATCACCCAGCACACAGCACTTCCACTGCAGCAAGGGATTCTGGGAAATGACATGCAAATGAGCACACAGTGCCACTTTTTGCTTCAAAACCATTTTTAACATGGTTATATATATATATATATATATATATATATATATATATATATGTGACAGAAAATATAGACAGCGCCCTTCACACACTACACCTAAATTGCTGCAGCCCTGATAGATGTGGCAAGAAATTGCACCAGGCAAATATGCCCAATAAACAGTGGTGTGAAAATAACTAAATGTATTCTGGCAGGAAAAACTAAAAGTGACTATTAGATAAAAACACAAAAGCAAAAAAGAAGTGTGCATAACATATAAAAATAAAAATAAAAAAAAGCAATAAAAAAGATATTGCCAATTAATGTGGGTAAAAATGACACTGAGTGTCACTGGGACTTAACTAAAAAATGCAAATATAAAAAATGGGTTCATGTGATAAGCAATGAAAAATTCAATACACGATTATGAACCCATAAATGCAGTGAATATTAAAAAATACTTAAGTCCACATGTGTCCATGATAAGTTGATTTGCAAAAGGTCCAGGCTGCTTCTTCTTGGGCTCACCGAACTCCCACAGTACCTATTAGAGAAAAAGAGAAAAGAAGCGCCCGATCCTTGTTTAAAATCAGATGAACAAAGTTTTAATATCTCATGGACAAGACAAATGCACACTTACAATTTGTCTGATAAAATAAAGCATGTTATGGGATCTGCCCATGCACCAACTGAGGACTCCTCGGTCTCTTCTTTGTGTGTGAGTGTCAGTATTGGCTCCAAAAAGGATGTTGCTGTCAGCTGCTGTCTCCAGGGGAGTAATCCTTAGTGTTTGTGAGCACTCAATCTCCACATGCAGCCGCCATTTAGCCTTTCTTCTCACACTTGAAACCGGAAAAAAATCTTCAGGCAAGTCCTTGCCTCCTCACGCTGGTGCTGGGAGCTGCCCTGTCACCGTAGGCTCACTGCCAGATATCCCAAATTGTAAGTGTGCATTTGTCTTGTCCATGAGATATTAAAACTTTGTTCATCTGATTTTACACAAGGATCGGGCGCTTCTTTTCTCTTTTTCTCTAATATATATATATATATATATATATATATATATATATATATATATATATATATATATATATATATATATATATATATATATATATATATATATATATATCATAATACTGAGTTAAGTTATGGTGAGTAAAAAAAGTGACAAAAACCCTCCACAGGAAAGCAAATATGCAAATATAACTGTATGCTCATCTGCATGTCTTAGGCAGGTCTGCAACCCCGCCTTTCCCCATTATCACCCAGCATACAGCACTTCCACTGCAGCAAGGGATTCTGGGAAATGACATGCAAATGAGCACACAGTGTCACTTTTTGCCTCAATAACCATTTTTAACATGGTTCCCTATAGGCTTAAGCTTGCTGCATGGTCACAGCTTTGAGCACAGCCAGGGTTAAGGTGCATATATATATATATATGCTAACAATATATATGCTAACAACCTTTACTAAATACAATAATCTTGGTAATAACCACAAGGTTATAGCATACTGGCTGTCATTGGTGGAATATCCCCCAGAGGAAGCAGTGGCAAGATTGATTCCAGTGACTACTGACATCCCTCAGCTTGGACTCCCTGCAACCAGATGCAAAGATACCATTCAGGGATCACTGACTTCTTATTTTTTGTAAGTAGTTGGCAAATGGTGGGGGCTCTCTTGGCCTATAGTGCTGCGCATTGTGTGTTCCTGTTTGTCCATTCTTTCTCCCCTGAGATCGGCAGAGATATATGAAGTGAAGAGACAGCCACCACATCAAGAGAGAACATCCTGTTTAAAGATACCTTTCAACGCATGCTGACTACCTCTATATTGTAAGTAGCCAACAGCGGGAGAGGGTGACCCAAGACCATTATTGTGCTGCGCAATGGTGTGTGTCTTTTCTCTTTCTTAATCCCGTGTGGACTGATATGGAGGATTGAACATCACCCCTACTGCGATTCCAAGGGGTCACCTCCCCCTTATATTGGCGATTTCAAGGGGTCATTATCCCCTCCCCCACATCATCTCCACAGGACTGATTTTCATTGGGACTGATTCATTATCTGGACCTGCGCCCAGGACTGTAAGCTCTTTTATCATTACCGGGGTAATGAAGAATAACAAAGAGGATCCGTCTGATCCAACGTTGTTGTCCGCGATGACATCCGCCTCTGCGTGGGGTGAATTCCGGCGTGGATAATAATCACCTTACCGGCTTTACCTCGTAGCTGGTCTGGTCTCAGACCACAGGCCGCAGTCACTGCGTGGCGTCTCACTGGTGCTGTACCTGACTATTTGCAGCTACTGGGGAAAGGTCCCTGACTATGGGCTTTCCCTATAGCAGCCACAAGCTGCAGTGAGTCGGGGCCTAAGAGGAAGGCTCTGGCCTAGTCCAGAGGAGCACTGCTCCCTGGACACTACCTGCTCCTCAGAGGTCCCTCTTCCGACTGGCGTGGTCCCTGGCACGCCTGATGTATCAATAGCGGTGCAGGGGGAATACTGTAGCCCTATTGGCTGTACTTGTTCACATGTCCGGCAGCCCCAGTGCATGCAGGGTGTTGTAGTTCCCCTGCAGAGTACTTGCTGCAATGGCCGCCGCTTGCAAGGCCTGCTGCGCATGCGCAAGGAGTAGCAAGATAGCCGCACTGGGGAACCTGTCTGCGCATGCGCGGTCATTAGCAAAATAGCAGCGCCCTGCAAAGGGAGCCGCCAGCAATCCAATCGCCTCTCCTAGCTGCCGCTTGCACCGCTCGCCCCACAACACTGCCACACCCTCCGGACACATCCGCCGCCGCGGAGGTAAAGGTGCTTACTGGGGACCTGGGTTATATATATATATATATATATATATATATATATACAGCTGAACCCCGTTGTAACGCGGTCCTCGGGGGGCCACCCGATCAGACCACGTTATAACCGGGGTCGCGCTAATTTTTATACTTTACACAATATACAATAGTCGTACACCTAGATCAGAGATGTCAGCCCAGTCTGGTTTGTAGGACTTTAATCTAGATTTCTAGGACTTTAACCTAGATTTCCTGACACACACACACACACCCAGAGTCAGGAATACCTGTTAAACACTTAGGGACTTTAACCCTTAACCCTTAACTTCACAGTCACAATTTAACCAAGATATTCCCAGAGGGGGGTGAGATAGAAAATATCAAATATACTCACCACCCAGTGGGAATGCCACTTCAAACACCAATTGAAAGGTGTTTGCCAATTAAAATGGGCTTGGGGACCACCTCCGTCAGCCAGCCGTGACTGGAAACAGTGTTGCTCTACCTGGGGAGACTTAACTACGCCCTGGGCCTCAATCTGATGACGTACGAGCGCTCGGGAAATGAAGAAAGAGACAGAGAGTGATTCTGATTCTTCATCTCAACTTTATTACGGAAAAGCAATACTATTTATACAGGGAAAAGGGTGTTAATTAGAGGCATAAATTAGAGGCGTAACAATATTAGCATATTACTAAAATTACAGCCTAGCTGGGAATTTTCCACCCATACATTATCTATAGCCTTGGTTTCTGTAAGCAAGTTTCTTGCGTACATATATCACTTAGTTCAGGGAAAAGTTCAGGCAGAAATGGTGTTCCTGACAAGATGGAGGCTTGGAGATTCCAACCTTTCCCTTTCACATACTGAGCCCACCCGAGGTCCTGGCTCCACAGAATCTGGCATCTGCAAATGGTGGCTGGATAGCCCTGTGTTAGCCCAGGTTGTGGGTACTCAAGCAGAACTGCAGTACCTCTCCTGTTCTTGGCATCCCTGAGGTTTTCAAGTCAGGACTCCGTACAGACCCATAGGCACCAAGCTTGGTAGCAATCTGGTCTCTCAGAATTCATGACTTGGAAATCCCATGGTTCATTGACAGGTTATCAGTACATATCCCTATTAAACATAACTCTATAATAAAATATAATTGTCATGGTGGACCAGAACTTATCAACACCTTTTATATTTTTGGGATTCTCGATGGAACACGACAAGGAGGCAAAATAAATTGTCATTTATTTCCTTGATAGACAAACACACGGCAGCTTCAGAATACACTTAATGCAACACTTACTGGGATGGGGAAACAAAATAAATTGTCCTTTGCAAGAAAGCGCAAGAAAGCGCAAGAAAGCGCAAGAAAGCGCAAGAAATGCAGTCTCTGATTTATAGTCCGTTTGGCTAGATCGCAAGTTGTCGATCTAATATCTCAGCCAATTGAAGAAAGTTCGGAGTAGTTCGTAAGAATTCGTTTGGGAGTCACCAGGACTAACGAATTCCGGAGTTTCGGGTAAATCCTTGGTTGCGATGTTATTAACCCTTTGCGTCCTGGAACCGCTACAGCTGTACGCGAACAGAATCTTGTGCAAAGTTTGGTTATGGCATGAATCACACAGGGGACAGCTCGGCTGGCAGTTTTATAGGGTTCACAGACCAATCTCTAACATGCCTGCCCAATCCCCTCCGTGGGAACATTTAACCCACCAATCTCCGATTTGCCCATAGTTTGCAAAACGGGCAAAAAAGGCTTTCCTGTTTGCAACGTGCATGTGTCCGCTTGACACCCATGCGGTTTAGCATACCTGGGGTACACCCCTTATCTGGCGACCCTTAGTCTGGGGTTTGGCTTCAAGGTGTGAATGGCTCATGCTGAGTACCGGGATCTGGCACTCAGCAACATCCCGGCCATTTTCACACTTTGGATCTCTGAGTCCTTTCATTCCCGGCACTTCACTAGACTTACGGTCTCCCACTGAACAGGGGTTTTTTTGACGTGTAGGAAGGAAAATACCCTCAGCTCATTTACCCCTGGCATATTTACATGCCAAAAGATTTTTCTCGGGCTCACAGAAAAAACTGTTCCTGCCTGTACATGTTAAAACTTACTGTATTTTACACTTTATTAAACATTATGTTCCGGTGGGAGACACAACTGTAATTTTTATATGTGTGTGAGTGGTTTCTTTACTTGGACTTGCACACCAAAAATCAGGGTGCTAGCTGTCTCCGTTCACAAGTTAGCCCGCTTAATTGAAAGGCGCTTTGGTGAGATACCAAGTTCTCACGTCAGGAAAGGAAGACAAGATGTACAAAAAACACTGCAGTAGTGCATTACCCAGGGACAATAATATAAAGAGAGCAATTTAATATAAAACAATTAATTATAAAACAAATTAAACAATTGAACCAAACATAGTGTATTCAATATAAAAAACTTTCATGTGCTTGTGCACTTGGAAGATGAAGCTTGCTCCGCCTTGATAAAAATTGAAATCCTACTCACCAAAGGTGACTAGGACATGCACATTTGTTTTAGGGTCTTTTCGCCAGGTACACCGCTCGCCGTGGGGTGAAATAAGCCAGTCACTGGGGAGGATCGCCTTCTATACTCGGAGTCTGCTTGCTGCCAGAGCCTGGTCGATCGGCTCCGCTGCTGACGTCACCGCCTGGATCTCACTGCTACGGTGTCCCTGCGATGCCAAAAAACCTCCAACGCGTTTCGAAACTCCTAATAGTGGGTTTCTTCGTCAGGGATAGATGCTGCATGGGTCTGTGCTTCTATATATACCCCAGTTCATTCAATTATGGTCATTGTTAATTACTTTGGGTGACACCCAGTGAAGAGTCCTCTGATAGAACATGGATGTAGATAGTTCTCTAATAGAACATGAATGTTCGTGCCCTGAAGAACCGTTCACTACGTGAAACGCGCGCGTCGGCCACCTACCTCTTACACACGCGGGAAGCTCATTTATTTCAAATGCAGCAGCATTCTGATATTTATCAGCGCTTATATATATCTTAAGCTTCCCTGCCTGTGCATGTTATATGGGATCGCGCTTTACCACATTATCGCGGGATCCTCCAGCCTGAGGGGCCATTGAGTTACTCACCTTCAGACAGGCAAGTCCTCGAGCACATCAGCGCTGATATAACCAAGATCAGCGCTGATGTAGGGGACTGTGCGTTACAAGTTAGACCGGTTCCTTCACTTGGTTATAGATACAGGTCAGCTGATCCTCGAGAGGGAGGGTGGTGCGTATATGGGTTTCACAAACTAACCCCAGCTTCAACCATCCTTACACCCCACTCCTCTTTGAGCTGAGCTATTTGGCAATCCCACTATACATTAACCCATTATCTGCTGAACAGCACCGCAAGGGGTTACAGCCCACAACATCACATTTATTGATTAGTGCTAACCCTCCTGTGCCACTGCAGACACGTTTGAGGTTGCCTCCATGCTATTATTCACCCTTTGTGCGCAGCACAGTATCACGCTCACGTAAGGGTATTTGCATATGTAACGGTTTTTGTGAACCGGCCTGACCCACCCAATCTCACATTGGCCCCTGTGGTCTAACCGGCCCCCATTACAGTGTGGTAGTGTCTGGTGGTGCACCTGTTGGCAACAGGACTCCTGAGTCTCCCGCATGATGGTGTATGGGGAGGACCCGTCCAGACAGGCAGCTGAGGTAGTGTGCTGAGTCTCACCTAGTTCCAGTGCAGCGCCTCCACCTCATCAGGGTCCCTGCGTCCGCAAGGGGATGATCCTGTTGAGGAACTCCTCCGTGGTGCTCCTCTCTGTACACTCACTCCACACATGTACACGAGAGGGTTTGTGAATGAGAACATCTTTATTGGGTGATGTGGGCTAGCTGCCCCTCGCAGTATATTCTTAGCCACTCATTCTGTAGTCAGTGCCTCCCTTTAAAAGGTGTATCTCTCCTTAGATAGGGATTCCCTATCCCCGCAGGGATCACTGCCCTGTGCCAGGTCCCTGGACACAGTCTCCTCTATGGTTACTATAACATAACTTTCAGTCTCTTAGGCTAGTACTTGAACTTGGATGCAGATCTCTGACAGAACTCCTGCAGAACTCACTTTAGGCTCAGTGCTGTGCCTTATGTATACTCTGGAAGCTGACACACCTCTGACATCACTAACCATGGAGTCAGAGCATGTGACTACTCCCATCCATACACAGGGCACTCCACCAGGGTGTGAGGGCAAACCTCCATAATTACTGCTGGCATGCCCACAACTTACCAGGCCTTACTGTCAGCAGGAGAGATGACTGTAGCCATTTTACATGTCCGCTACATTCTCCCCCTGGTGAATCCCATCGTCCTCGCTGGGACCTAAATTTGTATACCCTTTTCCAGGAAGCACTGAAATACAACACATAATTGGTTAACTTTTCATACAAATCTTATGGTGTATAACAAAAATGACTACAGTACATTCCGCCAAGCCCGCTCCGACCAGCAGCCACGAACCCGCGTAATGTATCAGTACCTCCTAAAAATAGTGATTCGGGTCAGGCTTCTTGACCTCTCTTCCGCCCATATCTATGACCGTGACGTGATAGTGCCTAGGCAGTCCCCTCTCAGGCCTATATGTCACCCGGTGCTTATAGATGTTTCGGCCAATGCCCCATACCCGCACTAAGTGCTCTATGCGCTCCTCAGCCTTCTTCCCTATCACGGAACTCCCTCTTCCCACTAGGTGCATTTCTATGGCCTCCCTAAGCCACCTATCCCGGTTGTCCTCTATCTCATCCATGAGAGGCTCAAGGACATACGGGTACTCCAACCCGTGGGAAGACTTATACCGAGCCATTATGGTTCTCTCGGCCCTACTAATTCTAGTCAGGTCAGCCTTACCTGCCCTTCCAGGCAACACCCATGATAGGGGCTCATCAGGGTCCACGGGGTCTGATAGGATGCTAGGACCCATGGGCTCTATTTCCCTATTCTCAATCTGCAGCCACCGCTCCTGCAGCTCTCTGTCCCTCTGTTCTGGGGTAAACTCTCCCACAGCCCACCAGTAGTCCACTACATCCTCTCGCCGGATGAGGAACCGAGTGCGGTCCATCCAGGCGGAGTACCCTTCAAATAATGGGGCCCACCAACGGTTCTCTTTGAATCTATCTGACCTCCCTGACTCCCTATCATCATCTATAGAAAATATCCCCGATGACCGTGCCGATCGCGGTAGGAACCACCTGGAAGACCCCGGGGCCCTTATCACTGGCTCGGGTGCTGTCGTGACCACTCTCAATTCTCCCCCTCCCCGAGAATCACCCTCCGTAGCGCCACTGCGCTGTCTTTCCCCAGTCCGTCTCCCTTCCCCCCCTGATGATATGTCCACGGACTCCAGACTAGGCGGGGAACCCGGGGACCGTGTGATTGGGGCAGGGGTTTTAGCTAGGGCGGGGGATTGGGCGGATGGGCAAGGGATTGGACCCCACGGGGTTACGACCCGTTCCTGGCTGTCCGGAGACTGGTCCAATGAGGATATCTCACCCTCCTCAGTCCTTGGATCGCCCCTCCAACTCCTGGGCCTTGTAGGTGATCGGGGACCTTCCCCCGATCGCCGAAGCGTCGCTGCACTCTTCCTTGGGGTTCCGCTGTCGCCACCGGAAGTGATGTCCTCCCCGGAACCGGAAACACCGTCATCGCGGGTTGGACCCCCATTCGGGATCTCTTCCTCAATGACGACATCCGGAAGCTCCGCCGTCGTCCTCACCGGAAGTGATGCCGTCTCTCCACGTGCGCCTGCGGCCTGGCATGGCCTCTCCGCTCCTACACCGCCTTCTGCTGGGGCAAGGTAAGTGAAGGGACTCCTCTTACCCGTCCGCAGGGGTGTCGGCGTCTCTCGTCCGTCGCCGCCACGTTCTGAGGCGGAGGGACTCCGTCTCTCGGCTCGCCGATCTGCGGGGGACGTCCTGTCTTTCTGACAGCTGCTGGTACCACGGGGTGTCGTCCTCCCCGGTTCTATCCTGGGCCTCGCTGTCACCTTTTCAAGTTCATGGAGATCCTCGTCGGAGTATTCTCCCTTCTCGGTGCGGTCAGGAGGTGACCCGACTGTCACGGTTGCGGCCGACCCAGCCGACTTGACCGGCTCCAATCCCCTTTCTCCGGGACTCGCACGTCCTATCCACAGTGCGCCAGGGGACTCGGCGGTTCGCTTAGCCTGGTCCCCCGGGGGGTCAGCCGATTGTATCGGTATAAATGTCGGCATAGGCCATAAGTACAGTGTCCCGCAAATGGGGCAACGTGCCGCCGTGTTGACCGTGCCTCCGGGCAGCCCGCATTGTAGGCAGAGCCCGACCACCGTCTCGGTGTTAGCCACCCTTACTACCAGTAGCCCGCCGGGTACTGAGTAGGGCTGAGTGGAGACCATAGTTCCCACAGTGGAGGGGCAGGCTATTCTCTTTGTGGGGACCACTTTCAGTGTGGGTCTCTCCAGGTCAGTGGTTCCTCGCAACTGACCGGTAGAAGCTTCTGGGCCAGCCACTTCCTGCTTCGGCTCCTCCTTCCGCTGACATAGCTGGAACCCGCCCCCAGGGGTTGCAATTATGGGCGGGTCCCACAGGGGAATATCATGCCCCTTAATTAAGGCCGCGCCTCTCTCAGTCCTGGTGGGCGCGGTCTGCGTTTTCGCGCCAGTTTCCTCCTCAGAGCTGGATTCTTTTCCCGCGGCTAGTTCCCGCCTTCTCCTTGCAGCAGCTTTGCGTGCAAAATATCCCTCTTTCTTGCAAATCATTTCCGCGGCCGGAACTACCTTGGGTAGTGGCGCCGTCTGGATATCAGTCCCTGGGCCCAGTGGGTGCTTTCCCACAGGCCATAGTTGAAAGTCACTCCCCCTGGTGGAAATCAGTGGAGGGTCCCATAGACTAAGCGGTTGACTCAGCACCGGGGCTGAGTTAGTTACTGTCCATGCAGGCGCAGCCATAGCTTTCGCGCCATGCCCCCCATCAGGGCGGGGCTCTGCTGTTCGCGCCATTCCCGGCCAGCTCTTTGCAAGTTCTGCATCAGCCATTTCTCCTGTGACTGTCCCATGCGGTTTCCCTAGCAAGCGGGAATCACCATTTTGGTTGGCTTTTAAGCCCAAAAAGAAATTTTGTTTGCTCTCCTCGCGGGGTTCTCCCCCAATTATTACAATTTCCTCACACTCTTCAAGGGTGGCCCCTCGGTGTCCCAAACAGGATAAAAACGGGGCAGCCACGGCCTTCGCTCCGCTCCAGAGCAGACTGGTTAATGATAACTCGGCGACTGTTTGCTCTTCAGTGGGGTGCACGCCACGGGTGCCCTCCCCATCAGCCTCTGGTCGCCATTTTGGATTCTCCGCACCACGCGGATCCTCCATTATTTGGGTTGTCACACTCTCGTACCAATTACCGTACATGGGGCTCCGCTCTGCGGGGCAGCCTCCACATCAGTACAATAAAGAGTTGCTCAGATGCACCACCACATGTGTACCTGAACTAGGCTGGACTCATGTTGCACTACCTCAGGCTAGGCTCACTCTCTCAGTGTCTGCTGTGTCTCCTTCCTCCCAGTCTGTGCTCCTTATGGTAAGTGTCTGGAATGGGCTAGGTACTCTGGCTCTGCCATGCAGTACTTGGGGCGTCTACCTCTCTTGGTCAGCCTAGCGCAGACCCTCTCCAGGATTACTGACCAAGTTACAGGCTATCCCTTCTGGCGTCCTACCAACTAGCACTGCCTCAAGGTGACTCGGTCAGCTATAGCCCGGCTCCAGACCCCTCACTCCTTTCAGGCCCCTAGGTTGTCCCTGCGAACTGACAATATCCCGTCAGCCCCCTGACCAGCCCTAGGTCTGTCCCTACGCAGCACAGAGTGGCAGCAGACTCTCTCCCTGTTTCCCAGTGTGCCTAGCTAGAGCCTGTCCTGATGACAGATCTGATCTCAGCAGCGCCTCCAAATGTAACGGTTTTTGTGAACCGGCCTGACCCACCCAATCTCACATTGGCCCCTGTGGTCTAACCGGCCCCCATTACAGTGTGGTAGTGTCTGGTGGTGCACCTGTTGGCAACAGGACTCCTGAGTCTCCCGCATGATGGTGTATGGGGAGGACCCGTCCAGACAGGCAGCTGAGGTAGTGTGCTGAGTCTCACCTAGTTCCAGTGCAGCGCCTCCACCTCATCAGGGTCCCTGCGTCCGCAAGGGGATGATCCTGTTGAGGAACTCCTCCGTGGTGCTCCTCTCTTTACACTCACTCCACACATGTACACGAGAGGGTTTGTGAATGAGAACATCTTTATTGGGTGATGTGGGCTAGCTGCCCCTCGCAGTATATTCTTAGCCACTCATTCTGTAGTCAGTGCCTCCCTTTAAAAGGTGTATCTCTCCTTAGATAGGGATTCCCTATCCCCGCAGGGATCACTGCCCTGTGCCAGGTCCCTGGACACAGTCTCCTCTATGGTTACTATAACATAACTTTCAGTCTCTTAGGCTAGTACTTGAACTTGGATGCAGATCTCTGACAGAACTCCTGCAGAACTCACTTTAGGCTCAGTGCTGTGCCTTATGTATACTCTGGAAGCTGACACACCTCTGACATCACTAACCATGGAGTCAGAGCATGTGACTACTCCCATCCATACACAGGGCACTCCACCAGGGTGTGAGGGCAAACCTCCATAATTACTGCTGGCATGCCCACAACTTACCAGGCCTTACTGTCAGCAGGAGAGATGACTGTAGCCATTTTACATGTCCGCTACACATATATGTGCACAGTATCTGCATCTGGCTCCTAATACAGCGTCCACTTGGCAGCAACAGCAGATAACATTGACAACCTATATTGACACGAGTTAAGGTTTACCCTGGTTAACAACATATGCATAGCACCACTGTATCAACTGCTACTAACAGGTGTCTCAACTACCTACCTCACCTACAGTTTAGGTGTCTATAGGACTACTCAATGCTCTAGCTAATGCCATACTATCCTGTATCTTACTACGTAGTGTGTCCATGAGTCTGCACCTATGATCAACAGTGTGGGCTACACAGGTTCTCACCATAGACCTGGCTCATACAGTGCATATCTATATTAGGGACAGACATCACATAGGTCTAACTAAGCGCACATTATGCCACACTATATTACTATGCCTATCCTCAGTGTATTGTATTGTATTGTATTGTATGTCTTTATTTATATAGCGCAATTAGTGTACATAGCGCTTCACAGTAGTAATACATGTGGTAATCAAATAAATAACAGATAATATAAATAACAGATCATGGGAATAAGTGCTTTAGACATAAAATTAACATTTCGGAAGAGGAGTCCCTGCCCCGAGGAGCTTACAGTCTAATTGGTAGGTAGGGAGAACGTACAGAGACAGTAGGAGGGAGTTCTGGTAAGTGCGTCTGCAGGGGGCCAAGCATTATGTATCGTGTTTAGAATATCCACAGTGCTATTCATATGCTTCTTTAAGCAAGTGTGTCTTAAGGTGGGTCTTAAAGGTGGATAGAGAGGGTGCTAGTCGGGTACTGAGGGGAAGGGCATTCCAGAGGTGTGGGGCAGTCAGTGAAAAAGGTTTAAGGCGGGAGAGGGCTTTAGATACAAAGGGGGTAGAAAGAAGACATCCTTGAGAAGAACGCAAGAGTCTGGATGGTGCATACCGAGAAATTAGGGATGAGATGTAAGGAGGGGCAGAAGAATGTAAAGCTTTAAAAGTGAGGAGAAGAATGGAGTGTGAGATGCGGGATTTGATCGGAAGCCAGGAGAGGGATTTCATGAGGGGAGATGCTGAGACAGATCTAGGAAAGAGTAAAGTGATTCTGGCAGCAGCATTTAGGATAGATTGTAGGGGAGACAGGTGAGAGGCAGGAAGGCCGGACAGCAGGAGGTTACAGTAATCAAGACGGGAGAGAATGAGGGCCTGAGTCAGAGTTTTAGCAGTCGAACAACAGAGGAAAGGGCGTATCTTAGTTATATTGCGGAGGAAAAAGCAACAAGTTTTAGAAATGTTTTGAATGTGAGGGGCGAATGTGAGAGAGGAGTCGAACGTGACCCCTAGGCAGCGTGCTTGGGCTACTGGGTGAATGATTGTAGTTCCAACAGTAATGTGGAAGGAGGTAGTAGGGCCAGGTTTGGGAGGAAGTATGAGGAGCTCTGTTTTAGCCATGTTGAGTTTAAGGCGTCGGAGGGCCATCCAGGATGATATAGCAGAGAGACATTCAGAAACTTTGGTTTGTACAGCAGGTGTAAGGTCAGGTGTTGAAAAGTATATCAAGTGTATCAATTTAGTGCGTCTCATACGCCTGGATACACTCGCAAGGAGAGTGTCTTTCAAGTGGGCTCTCATAGGCTCCTTTTTCCTATATTTCTAGGTAGCTACTATCCGTAGCGTTTGATCCCCAATATTCATTAGGGACTCTACTACATCTACCCACCTTACCGTAGGTGGGGTATCAAGGATACAGTCACGAGCTGTTTATTATCATTTAATTACGTTTTAACACCCTATTTTTTATTCAAGGTTATCAATAAAGTATATTTTAAATTTACAACATTACATTCCTAGTGATTGAGTGCTGCAAGACTGGGTCCTTTTTCTTTTGTATGATATTATCACGTCTCCATCCAGTCAGCACCTCATTGTGGTCTAACACTAGCTGTGCGGGTTTCTTTTGCGTGTAGCATATACAGTAATACACCCTTATTTGTGAGACTCAATCATAATAACTCAAATGAATTGAATGAAATAAATATATCTTCTCAAATAAAATTACGAAAACATACCTGGATCCATTGATTGACAAAACGTGAGATAAAATAAATTGTATTTATTCACATGAGTAACACACACAGCTTGATTTACAAGATAACACGAAGTAACACTTATGAGGATGGGGTAAAACGAAGTAAATGGTTTCCAGAATGAAAGTCCACGAAATGCAGTCTCTAGGTATTAAATCCGAGGAGCGGGGTTAATACGCACACAAGAGACGTGAACCCGTCTTTGGCTAGGGGGGCCATGTGCCACCGTTTCTCTGCAGAAAATGATTTCTTCATTCTTCGCCTGCAGAATTAGTTTCCAAGTCCTTAGTTCTAAGGAACTTTTACAGCGGGTTACAATCCTTGGTTGCTATGAAACGTCTTTGTACCGCACGCTGTCCTTTCCGATGTCACACAGATGAACAATGTAGAACACATACCTGATAGCCTGCATGGGCTTATAACACCCTTCCAAGCCTATCTGGATAATACACAGCCAATCTTGGCATGGGAAGCAAATTCCCACCCAATGGCAAGTTTGCCAGCAGTTCCTGCAACTGGACAAAGGGCTTCACGGTATGCCAAGGGTCATGCGCTAACTTTCACACTTAACACGCTTAGCATACCTGACCAATCCCCCTTGCACGGCGGCAGAAAGTCTACCTTTCTCCAGGATGCCCGGATGTCTGCTAGGCAAATGGTTTATAAACATTTCCTGACATTTAGCACTTTCCCCAGGCCGGTGTCTGTTGAAGCCACAGACTTTTGCAGACACTCTGGAGTAAGCTCCACAGGGGGTCTCAGAAGTCTGGACTGACATTATACATGACTCGTCCCTGATCACAAATGACATTGGTGAATGCTTAATGTATCCGCTGTCCTGCCTGACTGAAATGTAAATGTCCCGGTTCCTATAACTTTAAAGTATTAACTTCTAAGCTACTTCTCAGTTATGCCCTTAAATAAATGTTGCAGTTCTTATAACTATACTAGATTATATGTCTGCCCCCTAGCACTCTGTACACCAAAAATTAGGAAGCTAGGACCTTCCTCTCCAAAGTTAGCTGCTATTATATGATGTGGTTTGTGGTTAAACTTTTTCCCCGGTCTGCAGTTTGAGGTCGGGATGCAATGTTGCAATCCTCGACCGCAATCGATAACCGCAGACGTACTTTACCAATTGACCTTAATTGAATGAGGAAACCTCATTATACACTGTCGGAAGCCAGCATCTTCCTGACCACAGACCACTTAACCAATTTAACTTGCGGTTAAGGCTTCCCTTGCTTGTCTGCGGTTACCCAATGATACAGTGTTATAAAGCCGGACTCGACCACAAAACCGTAGGCACGCTTACCCAATTAACCCTTAAAACAGCGCTATAGGCCACTTATTCCTAGCGGGCACATTTTAGACATATTAATAGTACTGCAGCCAGCCCTGGGCTGCAGAACTGACACTTCATAGTCACTTTATTTGACTCAGGGGGGGAACCCAGCCAAGCAGAATGTCTTTATTTCATGGCCGGGGTATCCCTTCACCGTCACACCCATCTGTAGATGAAAACGGGGTATGTGTATAGAAAACCCATGCAAAGCATAGTAAAAACATGACCTGTTTTGGGGCTTTACCTGGTCCTCTTGCCCCAGAGATATGAAACTTTGGGAGTGTACGTTTTAGGTGGGATATTTGGGTCGAAATGCAGTTATCTTGTTTGCAGGAGTTCGGTGGATAAAGTTACCGAATGTACAGTAATTCTCCCTGACGTGCAGGCATGTGGTATGCAAGGTGAATTACACCAGAGCTCTCCAGTGTTCCCCAGAATCCTGGTTTTCGAGCCCAAGTATCCCAGAAACATGTCCCTCACATGTATAAGGTCTCCCAAGTGATATTCTTTATTAAAAACATATTTTATAGCGTTTTGTGCTTTTTGTATAAATGTCTATGCAGTCAGCCCGGGCATCCAAGTAGGTGCCGGGATGTCTGTATAGACATCAGAGTCCAAAGGAGAGAGGATGTCCAAAAGGTGACAAAAATGTTTGGTGGGCAAGGAAGGGTGATTTGCCAGGCCGGGGAACAAAGGGCACCCTGTGGGGACAGCTTTTGAGTCCGCCAACCTGGTGGAGCCTGTCCAGCGACCAGAACATGGGAATTCCCTGCCACTAGCCAATAGAAACAGGGGCTCGTCCTTTGCGGACGTCAGAGGAGGCATGCTTAGCCGGCTCGAAAAGCCGGGTGTGTGGGAAATATGGATTAGCCAATGGGAAACGTGCCTACGAGCGCCATCTTTCCCAAGCTAACCCATTGCCACCCTCTGGGCAGGCTCCACCATATCTGGCAGACTCAAAAAGGTGTCCCCCACAGGGTGCCATTTGTTCCTCAGACCTGGACAATCGCCCTTCCTTGCCCACCAAACGGTTTTGTCACCTCTGGACAGCCTCTCTCTCCTTGGAACTCCGATATGTATCCAGACATCCCGGCACCTATGTGGATGCCCAGACTGGCTGGAATGGACATTTATACAAAATGCACCAAACACAATAAAACATTCTTTATTAAATTATGTCTTGTGAACCCTTTGACTTGTGAGGGAAAGGCGGTCCGGGATATATGGGCTCGAAAACCAGGTGTCTGAGTGACACTAGGCAGCCCCGGTGTAATTCAACCCGTTTACCCGCAAATCATGCCTGCACGCCAGGGAGAATTAGGGGACTACCAGTAACTTTGTCCCCCGAGCTCCTGCAAACAAAATAACTGCATTCCCATCCAAATCTTACTCTCCTGAAGTTTTAGGATTCTGGGGCAAGGGGAGCCGGTAAAGTGGAAAAGCAGGGTATGCTTTGACTTTTACAGGTTACATTACATGGCCCCTGGCTTATTGTGCAACTTAGCTGCCAGGGACCCACGATTTTCAGGGGCAACTAGTCGGGCTTAACCTTTATTATGCAGGCCAGTTACCCCCTACCGTCACAGTCCCATAATCCATTGGGCTCACAACTGATCATTGCCCTACCCCACACATTATGGGTAGGGTTGCAGATGGCCTCTCCGAAAATACTGGACACAATGGTGAAAAATGTGACACACAAAATCGGTGGGGAGGTTGTTATTTATAAGTCATCTGACCGTTATGTAATATTTTTTAAATTTCCCTCTTAGTTTGCTCCAATTTACACCATTTCATAAAAAAAATTAAAATGTCCACTTCCTACTAATTAAACCACCCAAGACTGAAGTTCTCTACTTTCATTCTCCCTTCCATCCTACCCACACCACATAATCTTCTTTCCCCCCTCACAACCTTGGAGTCACCTTTAACCCTCCCTCTTCGTCCAACACGTCACCCCCATCACTATCACCTGTCGCTACCACCTATACAATATAAGAAAAATTAATCCATTAATTTCTCTCTCCTCTTCCAAACTGCTCATCTGCGCCCTAATCTTCACCAGTCTTGACTACTGCAACTCCTTTCTCCTCAGGTTTCCCCCTCTACGCCTCGATAACCCTCCAACAAATCCAAAACACTGAAGCTCAAGCTCCCTCGCTCTGCCCACGCCACCCCTCTCCTCTCGCTACCCATCTAACATCGTTCCCTCTTCAAATTCCTCACCCTGGTCTACAAATCTGTCCATGGTCTTGCCCCCTTACCTTTAGGCACTAATCTATCACTTCACCCATTCCCGTCCTCTTCGCTACCTGACTGCCACAACCCTCACTCTCCCCTAGCTGTGTGCGTCCTCTCGATTCCAATCCTTTGCCTTACTCTCCCCTCTACCAGAGCAAGCTCCCCCACCACATCCAATCTGCCCCCTTCCTAACCATCTTCAAAAGCCAACTGAAAAACTTTTCTCCATCACATTCCATGATCTCACTTTATCCTCTCATCCTCTTCCTCACCACACCGTCCCAAACACCCATGATCTCCCCTACCCTCACCCCTTCCTAAAGTCTCTCCAAAATCCTCCAATCACCCACCTCAGCAATTGCCTTGACTGTCAGACTCGTCAACATGCCACCGACGAGACTAAATCCAGAGACCTGACCCAAACCCCTGCTCACCAACCAAGCTCTCAATGCATCAAACCCATACCCAGACCATAATGTTCCCACCCCTACCCACCACAATGCATTTTAACAATTACTCTACAATCTAATCTATACAGTATTTAACCCCACCTTTGTACAGCGCCCTGTTTAAGGGCGCTAAATAAATGTGGTTATAAATAAATACATATGCCATTACTTAATGCGCTAAGGTGTGCTTACTGAATACAATAGATACATACATTTCCTCAAACACAAAATCAAAATGCATATTTTTTTGATATAGTTCTTTTTTTATTTCCGTTGACAGAAATCATAAAATGATCATTGATACAGTAAGCAGATTTATATTAAGACGAGAACAATTTTAGCATCCCAAATGGTTTATTTATTTTTTTATAAAGGAAAATCCTAAAAACGTAATATATACACAAGGTAATTTCTAAAGCACAGCAAAGGAAAGAATCACAGACCGCATGAGAGGTGGTAAGGTAGAATTTAGGTCAGGAGTTGGGAGTTTTATTTTAGTATTACAGCATAGATGGTTATTTTTCCCTGTATAAATCCCCTTTACTTCTTTTAAAAAAAACTACTCCGTTTTCAAACTCAGGAAATACTATGGGTGATTTAGTTTTCTTGCCAGAAGTCTTAAAAATGTCCACCATTATGAATTCCCCAAGAGAAGACATAAAACTCAAGTTCAGCTTTCTTACCTCCATTAGGGGTGATCCCTTAACAAGCCCCCAATGAGAACAGTGTGTGTTGAATATTCTGTGGTGTATGCTTTGGAGCCCAATCTGAAAACCTTTACTTTCTTATATTTTATACTATGATACAGACATTACAGGTGGTGGAGAAGGGATTACATAGCCGAGAGCTTTTACTTTATTGCAAATCCTATATTTGCTGCTAAATTAGACAGATATTATAGAAGGAATTTACCTTAAAAATAGTGTATCTGTGAGATAGATATATCTATCTATATCAATACTGTAGTGAAGTCACTTTGCTATATAACACCGTATAAAATCATATTTTATTTTTAATTGTGCATCATTTAGTGCTAAATAGTACAAACCTTCATAAAAAAGGTGCGTCATGAAAATTAAAAGTCTAATCAAACAAATCACAGGACTACACTAATCCTGGAATATGGAATTGCTGCTAATACATATGCCCACAAAAGGACCTGGATAGGAACCTAGAAACACTGATGAGATGTGCGTTATCAGCAGCTAAATGCACGATAGCGAGGCACTGGAAACAGATAGACCCCTGACGATTAGCACAGTCAAAAACAAAATAAACAATATAATGACCATAGAAAAACTACTAGCTTAGAGGCGGACAGATATAATTGCCATCTGAGGATTTGTGAACCATGGGTTACTAAACTGTGAGCTAAACCAACTCAATACTGACTGACTTCAAAGAAGAACTGTGAAACAATGAAAATGTTAAAAATGCATGCATTTTTTTTAGGGGTTCTCCCCAAAAGAATAAATGATTCTAACATGGAAATGGATCTATCTTCCCCCACCCACTTTTGCTTTCCGTCATCCTCCTCCCTTCCCTATGAATACTCTGTAAAATCAAAAAACGATATAGAGATTATATATATATATGCAGTGTTCGACAAACCTATACATTTGCTCGCCCCGGGCGAGTGGATTTAACCCCCGGGCGAGTAAATATTGGCCCAAGCAGCACACGTTTGGTACTAGGTGGCGAGTAGATTTTTTTGTGTGGTGAGTAGATTTTTTGGTGATTTGTCAACCACTGTATATATGTATCTCTATATCGCTTTTTTTTAAACTTGTTTTCTTGATTTTACAGAGTAATCATAAGGATATATATATATCGTTATGACTTATATCCTTATGAATACTCTGTAAAATCAAGAAAACAAGTTTTAGAAAAAGCGATAGAGATATATATAATATATATATCCTTATGACTCCCTACATACAAACCATAATTTATCGGATATTAATTTTGCCGCACTGCTTTGTCATGTTGAATTTCTGATTGATGCATTTTAAATTAAAACAGAATTTTGTGTATTGTTTTATTGATAACTAGTGCTAGTAAATATAAATGAGTAATATTATTGAGAATAGCCATACTGTGAAAATACATTCTGGTAACATAATGAAACAGCCGCTGTGTTGGAACAAATAGTTGATACATAGCAACTTAATTCCGCCCATAACGTATGCAAATATTTTTAGGGTTTAGGCCAGATTCAACTCAATGGACTATTGTAGTGCAGGTTTTTTTTTTTTTTTTTTTTTTTTTGACACAAACATTTTTTTTTCATAGTAAATACCATTAACATCAGAGCTCAAAAATATTTTATTAAAACCATTTTTGACACTTAACCCCTTGGAGTACCGGAGGTGCTGCCCCAGAGAGCCACGACCCTTCGTCGCTCGCAATCCCTCCTCTGTAGAGATCACGTGATCGCGCGATCACAGATGATGGAACAAGATAGGACTAGCCCCTTCCTTCCTAATGGATCCCATTTGCGCAGAACACGATCTCCCCTACAAAAATGAGCAATAGGATTAAGATGTGGCTACATCATGGGGCCCCAGGAGTGTCAGAAACCATGACATAGTAGCCACATCTATAGGGCACTCAAAGGGTTAAAAAAAGGGGCACATTGAGAAAAATAAGGTTGGTACATAGACGCACACAAGAGCAAATACATTTGAAATGTTAACGTATACACCAAAAATACATAGCACATAGGCCAACGTCATAAGTATTAACTGTTTCATATTCATAGTAGAAGATGTTTAATAGATTTTCGAATTGAACCCTGTAAGCAAAAGCCCCATAAACGCACACTGCTCTCACTAAGGCTTTGCCTATAGTGCCGCCGATGGCGACGGCGATACAATGGGTGACGTCACCCGTTATCTTTCGCCGGTCGGCCGCATCGTGGCATTCCCGCAATTTGATTTCTTCAAGGGCCGTCACGTGACGGCCCTTGAAAAATCAAATTTTGCCGGCGGCGGGTTTGACGTCGCGTGCACTATAAGCGCACGTGGCGGCGGCAATACGTTTGTTTTCGGGCGAATTCGCGTCGCCGTAGGCACGGCCTAATTGATCAGCCCTAAAATGGAGGTAAGAACTGAGCAACCAGCCCAAAGTTTGACTCATTTGTCAGGTCTTCACTGCGGCCATATTTTACAGACCCGGCAAAAATGATTTTACTTGGATATCTCTCTGGAATTAGAAACCGCTGGAGGATTTCATAGAGAACATTTAGGATTGGAATTTAAAAAAACGGGAAAGTAAATTGGATTTCTAAAAAGATTTTATTGGACCGTGTAAGTGGGACTCTGGATTTAAACCAACCATCAAAAACAACATATTTGCATGAATCAAAGCAAGAGCTAAAAACATTTCTGACATGAAAAAAAATTATAATTATATATATATATACTGTATATATATATAAAAAGTTTTATACCAGTAATAAGACTCATCTATGCATCTTATCACTTTAATGAGCCAATTTAAAACAGATTATAGTTAATATATAAAGTTAATAATTGCTTAAATCTGATTTTTTTCAACCCTGTAATATTCCAAAAATGTATTAAGAAAAATAAAATAAAAACACGTTAGCAGGAAGTAGTTTAAAAAGCGGATGTCAGAAAATTACATGCAAGTTTAAAGTAAGTAGGATCAGATAACACAAAGTTAGCTCTGACACCACTTAAGGTGTAATGAACAGATTTGCTAGTGTTTTGATTTTTGTTGTTGTTGATATTAATAAGTATTGGGATAGCTGTAGTCTTTAAAAACTATACACACACACACACACACACACACACACACACACACACGTATTTTTGCTCAATTTTCTTTCTTATCCGTAGAGACACCATTTTATGCAACACCCAAAGACTCATTTAATGTAGATCATCTTCAACCCACAATATCCCCACGTAAAGATGATTCAAATCTCCTTATTGGCATACACAGAAAAAACATTTTTAAACTTTTTTTTCATTTACTACGATAATCACAGATTAAAAGTTCAATAAAAATATTTATGGGGAATTTTGTATTTACAAAGCTATCCAAATGCCAATTATTAAAAAAATATATACAATCATTTGTGTTAAACACGCACACACAAAAAAGGGAGTAGCTTTATCTGTCAAATTTAGTTATGGTTTAATTATTAGAACAAATAGCTAATTATTTTGGGAGGGGAGACGGAAACATGATTTTGCTCTTTATATGGAGTTCATGGGATGTTGTGTGTACATACATATATTTAAAAAAAAATTATTGGGCGCCTTATATCACAAGCCCTTCACAATTATAATTCAGATGCTTTTGTACAGCAACACACGAGGTGCAATCCTAAATGTATGCAAGGTCTAATTCCCAAGCACTCCAAAAAATCTGTGCAACTTCCAGCTGGGATGACAGTCTTAATACAGTATTTTGAATTTTTAATATTTTGAGTTTCTATTTCAACACCGTACTCACTATACCACATCTTAACTACCATACCACACTATCTTTCAGTCCGACTTCTTAACCTCTACACCATGTCTACCACCGTAACCATAACAAACCAACGCCTTTACCATTACAGTGCTCATTCTGAAATGTAAGCCTTAACCACTATACTGCACGTGTCAAATCTTTGAATTAAAGTTGCAGCCCCTCTTAGGAACACTTGTTAAAAGTGTCAAGAAAGTCAAAGCATTAAGCCACATAATACCATCTCTAGCATGTTTAATAGTATTCGAGGTCTAGGCCTAAAATCCTAAAGGAATGTAACAGGATTTTTTTTTTGTATTCTTCAACATTGCATCAACTTTCATAAAACTTGGAATAGAGTAAAATTGCAGCAAAAAACGTCATTTGCAGTGCCTGGCATAAACCTAAACAGAACAGGCAGTCATAAATCTATTGTCTGCCAGTAGGGCTTGCAATGCTGACAGAAAAGGGGCTAAAAAGATTGGTCAGTTTTTAGAAATCTCAATACGTAAGCTTTTTGTCACAAGTACAAATAAGTGGGGATTTGACCTGTGACCTGTGAATTTTGGTCCTAGGAGGGACTGCCCCTGTAAATTCCTCCCTATTCTGAATATAAAAAAACCACGCAATCCTCTATTTTGTGTCATGAATCTCTTTACATATCATCATCATCGTCTTCCTCCTCATCTTCTCCTGTCAACGGCACTCTGTGTGTTTTCTGGTGTGTGACCAGAGCGGTGTTGCGTGTAAAGGAATCGCCACACTCCACACATGTGTAAGGCTTCTCCCTTTTATGACTCTTTCGATGGGCCAGGAGATGAGACCTACGAGTGAAAGTCTTCTCGCATTTAGAACAAACATATGGCCGCTC
Organism: Ascaphus truei; assembly: GCF_040206685.1. Classification (NCBI taxonomy): domain Eukaryota; kingdom Metazoa; phylum Chordata; class Amphibia; order Anura; family Ascaphidae; genus Ascaphus; species Ascaphus truei. Next base: position 192,325,239 of record NC_134487.1, on the reverse strand, counting down.
TGCTTTGTGTGTCTTCTTGTGCGCGTTAAGATGAGACCTCCGTATGTAACGCTTACCACACACGCTACACCCAAATGGCCTCTCCCCGGTGTGCTTTGCCTGATGCTTCACCAGGGACGATCGCACTACAAAGCGTTTGCCACAATCGCATGCGAATGGCTTTTCCCCAGTGTGACTTCTCAGGTGTGTAACCAGATATGATTTCTGTGTGAAACTTTTCCCGCAGTCCTTACAAACAAAGGGCTTTTTTCCAGAGTGCGTTTTCTGGTGGCTAGCTAGGTTCGAGCTGCTAGTAAAGCATTTATCACAGTGAGGGCAGGTGTAGGGTCGCTCCCCTGTGTGTGTTCTCTGGTGCAACACTAGGTGTGAATTCCTGGTAAAGCTTTTTGAGCATATACCGCATGCATACGGTTTCTCCCCAGTATGGATTATCTGATGCCTGACATAGTTGGAGCTATCTGTGAAACTTCTCCCGCACTCAATGCAAGTATACGGTTTCACCTCATTGTGCGTTTTCTGATGCTTCACCAAACTTACGTTGCTTGTAAAGCTTTTCCCACAATCGAGGCATGGGAATGGCTTCTCTCCTGTGTGGGATCTCCTATGTATTACAAGGTAAGAGTTGCGGGTGAAACCTTTCCCGCACTCAATACAGACATATAACCTCTCCCCTGTGTGTGTTCTCTGGTGCACCACAAGATACGACCTATATATGAAGCTCTTCCCACACTCAATGCATATATAATTCTTCTGATCCTTCTGGTTTAAGTGTTTGTAGGTATATTTTGGTTTATCCCAAAAGCTTTTACCACTCTCGCTGCGTTTGTATGGCACGGCCGGGTGGGTTTTATTTACATCTACGGCTTCTGCATTCCCCGGAGTGTTCTCACTGGGATCAGAGGTTGCTTGCGTTCCTACAATTTCTTCACGATTGTTTTCAAGGGCATTTGTTGGGTTTTCTGCAGCAGGTGGTGCCGGTTCCTTTAGTGGGATTTCGGCAGTGTTTGGATCTGTGCAATTCTTCTCTGTGGGGTAATAAGCAGGGATGGTTTCTTCCATTGCCCAACCTGTGGCATATAGATCAATCCCAGAATCATCTGCTTTGTTCTGACACAAGGAACCACACCCTGTAAAAAATGTATGATTGAATGATCAGTTCAAATATACGGAAATTTAAAGTGCTCAGTAACAAATTATCAGCCATTTTTAATGATGGTTTCACAATTTGCTCGTCAATACTTTGCTGGCCCCTATAAGGGTTAAGAAAAGAAAATGTAAAAATTTTTTTCCCACATAGCGGTTTAACCAACGCCCAATGAAAGATAATGAACATACTGCTTTGTATAATTATGCAGTGTAGCTCTATACACTTCCAGGCCCTGATAATGAACATGCTGCACTGTAAAAGGATGGCGAGCATCTCCATAAGCTTATAATGAGCATGCTGCACTGTCCAATGATGACGAGTAGATCTATAAACGTCAATCACAAAAAGACAAGGATTGTTAACACACACCCCTCACTAAAAAAAAAAAAGAAGAAGAAATGTGACCATGGATGTGTTTGTCACGGGAGACCAGGCAGTTTATACCTTTTTTTCAGGATCATTCATTGAGCAAAACAGGATAGTGAACTAAATAGGCATAGACAGTGAAACACAAAATACAGAAGAAAAGCACAATTACTGGGGGTCAAAGACTAGACTGTTCTAGGTGCAGGGAACACCAAATAAGAATTTTCCCCTGACTGGGACTTAGCCCGAAATCCTCTGGTTCCCAAATCGGCGTGAAGTTCCACACGCCACCGCTCCCTTCTCTTCTGAGAACTTGGACTCTTTTTGACCGGGGGTTCCGGACCAAACTCCTGGAACTAAAATTGGCTTGCAATCCCAGCCGTGACTGCTATATTTGATTATTAGAACTTGGACGCTAAAAACAGGACTTAGAATCTGGCGGGCAGACTTTCCTGGCTTGAAATCGAAGCCGGTTGCTCTGCTATTCGCACATGAGCATCTTTGAAAAGCCCGCCCACACTTCTACCGCTAAAAATCTCCAATCGGATTGACTCAGACGTTTCTTATAGTATTTGGAGTTTCATTCACAAAATTCTACAGTCAATCATAGCGTGGGAACTTTCTCAGTAGCCAATCAGAGCAAAGCCGGTATGGAAAGCCGAGTCTGCGGGAAATCTGAAATTGCCAAGGGAGAGGTGCAAGTTTGCCACCTCTGTCCCTGGCTATCTCATGCCATCTATCCCGCTGGGTCAGGCTCCTCCAGGTCTGGCAGAACAAATGGCAGTCCGGGTGACTACCATTGTTCCCAGGACGTGGGTACTTGAGCCTTTCCCTTTTACCCAAATGGCTTTCATGCCTCTGGCATCCTATGGTTGCTTTCAACACCGATGTCCAGCAGTCTTACTGGCACCAACTTGGTAGCCCTGGCAGCCTGACCGGGCATCGGTTCTGAAAGTCTCAGCTCGTTTACAGTTCACAACAATACATTACAGCACTATCACAGTATTAATAAAAATATACTTTTAATACCTGTTTAAGTGTCTGGGTATGGGAAATAGTATAGAAAGATGCACTTTTATTTCTATCCGTCCTTATTCCCTACACACTATCTATGGGACGTAGACTGGACTCGGAATCCCCTCACAACCTCATATATGCTTGGAGCACCCATGAACCCAATACAGTTTCTGGGCTACCTGGGCATTAACTGGAGTACCCCCCTTAACCTAGGGATCACTGTGGAGGGGGAAGGGAGAACCAGGCTTATAATAAAGGTCAAGCCCACTTGGTTACCCCTGACCTGTGTTTTGGAGTCTTAGAGTGTCAGCTCTTGGCCCCGGGCATTGTGTATGCATTACTGTGACTGTGTGCAAAATATGAGACAATTGCCGTTTGTGTTTTACCGTTTGCAGAGGTGCTGGAATGCCCTGCTTCAGCACAGAGCAGGAAAAGGTAAAAATGGGACACAAGGGGTATATCCCCACACTCCAGCCAGGTATAAAAAGGAGGTTTGTTTGATTAAAATAGGGTTCAGGGGGGAAATCATATAATGTATGAAGTATGGTAACAATGTTTTTGAATAAGGGAAAAGAGAATGGGGGTTTTAACCATCCCCCAAGCTTGATATGTTTGAAGGAATGTCCTAGTGTTCTATTTTTTTGTATGCAAACGATTATGTTCTATTTTTTTGTATGCAAACGATTAGGAGAGACATGTAGACTGTTATGATTTTATTAATAGTACCATGGGTGTAAAAGCATAATCGGGCATGGCCCTTGTGTAGGTTACAGTTATGTGAGGTGGGGAGATTTACATGACAGGCAGGGGACAGAATACATTAAAAGATTCACCCTGCTAGGTTATGACCCACCATTCCGAAGGCCTGGCTTTTAAGGGACCTGGGGAGATGCCTTCCAGGATGTATACAAGAGTTAGAGCTTCAAAGGGGTTTAAACAGCTGGCCAGCAACTGGGGGGATTCTTTGACTAGAACCAGATATTCTGTCACTGAGCAAAGGGGGTTTGGCCGGGTGGTATTATAAGCTGGTGCAGGCCATGGGGAAGTTGTTCTCTACTGTAACATCAAGAAGGAGGGGGTGGGGTGAAAAGGAGTTTTATCACCATCACAGATTTGAACCCCGCTCAAGATTCATCAGTTCTAAGAGTTCCATCTAAGAGTTTCATCAGTTCCATCTTGTGTGATTCACCTGAGATTCAGTCCCATTTGAGAAGTTCCAGCTCTTGAGTAAATCATCTAAATTTCTCAGAGGCTAAATGACCGGAATTCAACAGCAAGAGGCCACAGGAATGAAAAGTGGCCTGGAATATTTTGCTGTGTGTTTGCAATTAGGAAAGATTAGTTTTGTAATCCCAGTTTCTAAAGTGTGTCTTTTTACTGTATTTTTGTGTAACATAGTTGTGTGCGTTCATTAGGTAAATAAACGCAATTTATTTTTATCTCTCTGCTTGCTCAATCAATGATCCCGGTAATTAAAAGTGTTAATAAGCTGGGTCCATCGTGACAATCACCACAGTTACAGGACCATTTTCATCCCTGTGCCCCATTTACCTTTCTGGGCTATGCTGAAGCAGGGAACCCAAGCGGCGAGTCGTGCAAGCGTTTTCAAGGGGAGATATTGCTGTGATAATGTACTTGTATGTATCCGAGAATCAGGCATAATACCCAGGTACATTTTATGGGGAAACGACAACTCCGTACCCAGACTACCTAGGCACATTCAGACAACAATTTCTCCGCAAAACTCCCCTTGAAACTCATGCCCTAGCAATCCCTGCTCGCCGACATGCCGGAAAGATAAAGACACAAAAAATACTTTATTAACGGAAAGTACATGTAAAGTATTCATTGTTACTGGGTCCAAGAGCCAACACTCCTGAACCCTTATATACGGATCAGGGGTAACCATTCATGGGGGTAACCATTCATGGGCTTGACCTTTGAGAGCCTGGTTACCCCTGATCCGTCACAATGTTACAGGGTAACATTTTTTACTTCTACTAATCCTTAGCGAAGGACAGTTGTTCATTCTGCGTAAATAGCACTAGTTACTCCATTTTCTTCACCCAAGCTTAATGACTCACCATCGCCAGGATTTGGATGGATTTCTCTCTCTTGACCCCCCTGGTGAGTCTCGACACCAAGCGTCCCCCCTCCAAGCATCTTTCCAGGCTCCACATTGAGACAACCTGTTTATAAAGACAACACATTAATATAATACACAGGGTTTCATTTTTCTCATTAGGCAGATACATTACTGTATATATTTACCTAGATGTAGCAGGTAGCCTATGGATTTTTGGTGCAGAAATTTTGTACCTAAAACTAGAAGTAGTTTGGGCAGTAACAAAACATTTCCCACGATAACGAGATTACGAAATGTACCAAGATACTGATATTTATCGAAATAAATGTCTGCTCAGCAGAAATAACATACATCCACTTTTAAATCTCGAGTTTGAAAACAATTGCTTCAGCAATGCCCGGAAAGGTAAATGTGGTACAGGGATGAAAAGTGTCCCTGTAACTGAGGGGATCCTTGGTTAAGGGGGGTACCCCAGTTAATGCCCAGGTAGCCCAGAACCTATATTGGGTTCATGGGTGCTCCAACCGTAAATAAGGTTGCGAGGGAACCCTCAGGGTCCAGTCTAAGTCCAATAGAGAGTGTGTGGGGAATACAGGTTGATAGAAAATAAAATATAATTTCTATTCTAATCCCCATACCCAGGACTTAGGAATGTATTAAAGTCTCTTTTTATTAATACACTAGCTGATATACCCGGCGTTGCCCGGGATATAATGTTCTCGCTCCCCCTCCCTCCCATCAACTCCCTTCCACTCTCTTCCCCCCCTCTTCACAGCTCTGCCCCCCCTGTTAAGAGCTGCGTTCCCTCCCCCCCCCCCCGTTCACAGCTCCGCTCCCCCCGTGTGTTTGGCAGCTGAGCTGACTGAGGGGGGAAGTGTGTGTGCGTGTGTGTCAGTGTGTGTGTGTGTGTGTGTGTGTGTGTCAGTCAGTGTGTGTGTGTGTGTCAGTCAGTGTGTGTGTGTCAGTCAGTGTGTGTGTGTGTGTCAGTCAGTGTGTGTGTGTGTGTGTCAGTCAATGTGTGTGTGTGTGTCAGTCAGTGTGTGTGTGTGTGAGAGTCAGTGTGTGTGTGTGAGTCAGTGTGTGTGTGTGAGTCAGTGTGTGTGTGTGTGTGTGTGTGAGTCAGTGTGTGTGTGTGTGTGAGTCAGTGTGTGTGTGTCAGTCAGTGTGTGTGTGTCAGTCAGTGTGTGTGTGTCAGTCAGTGTGTCAGTGAGTGTGTGTCAGTCAGTGTGTGTCAGTCAGTCAGTCAGTGTGTCAGTCAGTCAGTGTGTCAGTCAGTCAGTGTGTCAGTCAGTCAGTGTGTCAGTCAGTGTGTATTTATGTGTGGGCTTCCCCCCCCCTCTCCTGACTCCCCCCCTGCTGACTGGCGGTGGCGCGCTAGTGTCGGCGGCGGGTGGCAGGTGAGGCGCTGCTGAGAGAGAGTGGGGGGTGGTGGGGCAGAGGGGACTGGCGGCGGTTGCCCCCCCCTCACGGAGCTGTGTCGGCGGCGGGTGGGGAGTTGAGGCGCTGCTGAGAGACGGTGTGGTGGGGCAGAGGCGGCTGTCGGCGGAAGTGGTGTTGTCCATCCCCCCAGCGAGGAGCTGTGTCGGCGGCGGGTGGGGAGGTGAGGCGCTGCTGACAGTCGGTGGGGGGTGGTGGCTGTGGTGTGTGTGTTTGCGGGTGTGAGGTGAGGGTGGTGTGAGCGGAGGAGGCTGCTCACGGTGTGCGGTGATGGTCAGAGGCGCACGCGGTCACGGTGTGAGGAGGCTGTGAGTGTGAGTGTGTGTCTTTTCTCTCTGCCTGGCTCCTCCCTGCGTGACCCGCAGGCAAATGAGCTGTCGAGCACAAATTCACACACAAACATTATTTCAGTCTTATATATATATAGATTGAAGTGTTCTGTAATGAGCTGGGACTTTCGGAAACCGATGTTCAGACAGGCTGCCAGGACTACCAAATTGGTGCCAGTAAGTCTGCTGGACATCAGAATTGAAAGCACCCAGAAGATGTCAGAGGTGTGAAAGCCATTTGGGTAGCAGGGAAAGGCTCAAGTACCCACGTCCTGGGAACAATGGTAGTCATCCGAGCTGCCATTTGTTCTGCCAGACCTGGGGGAGCCTGACCCAGCGAGTGGCATGAGATAGCCAGGGACAGAGGTGGCAAACATGCACATGTCCCATGGCAATTTCAGATTTCCCGCAGACCCGGCTTTCCATACCGGCTTCACTCTGATTGGCTGCTGAGAAAGTTCCCACGCTGTGATTGGCTGTAGTATTTTGTGAATGAAGCTCAGAAATACTATAAGAAGCCGTAAGCCAATCAGATTGTAGATCCCCAGTAGAAAGAGCTTTTCAAAAGTTCTCTTGCGCGAATAGCAGAGCACCGGCTTCAGTTTAACATGAGATGCCTGCCCGAAAAGTTTCTAAGTCTCACTTTTTGCACCCAAGTCCTAATAATTGAACGTAGCGATCACGGCTGGGATTGCAGGCCGATTTTAGTTCCAGGAATTTAGTACTAACCCCGGGTCAAAAAAGTCCAAAGTTCTCAGAAGAGAAGGGAGCGGTGGCATGTGGGAACTTCACGCCGATTTGGGAACCAGAGGATTACAGGCTAAGTCCCGGTCAAGGGAAAACTCTTATTTAGAGTTCCCTGCATCTAGTTTTCGACCCCCAGACCCCCAGTAAGTGTGCTTTTTGTCTGTATTTTGTGTTTCACTGTGTGTATGCCTATTTCTGTGAATAAACTACAATTTATTTCACTATCCTGTTTTGCTCAATGAATGATCCTGGTAAATAGGTGTAAACTGTCTGGTCTCCCGTGACACAGGCTATCTAATAAAGGTTAAGCCCTCTAGTTACTCCTGAACTAGGGCTTTCCTGATAGCTACAGAAGCACCATAAGGCCAAGTCCCCGGTGCCTGCCCGAGCGCACGCTATGGCGAGAGCTGCAGGGACAAGAACCGCCCCTCAATGGGACCGGACCAACTAGCTCCCATGGCCGTCACATCGCACGGCCAGTTTTTCCTGAAGACAGTCAAATTGTCTTCAGTAGTGGCGACAAGCGCAGTGGCCATGCCCCCGGCGGTTGAGCCAATGAGGGCGAACCTGCCGGGGGACGTCATGGCCACGCCCCATCTTTCTCCCTGCACAGACTGGGGAACACAGCTGCACGCGCCACTAGCCTGGCAGGCACGCATGCAGCACAGACACTGGGGTTGTAGCCTAAGCCAGTGACCAGGGATAATACATGTTGAAAATAAAGTGACCCCTGCTTTTTTCTGCTTTCATATTCTCTTGGCCCTAGAACTGTGAGATTTCTTGTGTGTCAGTTTTAGGGGGGATATTTGGGTAGAAATACAATTACAGACAGTCCTCGATTATCCAACGGAATCCGTTCTGGACGTAGCGTTGGATAGCGAAACTGTTGTAAAGTGAGTCCCATGTTAATCAGTGGCGGTGAGCGTTGGATAACGCATTCTGCCGTCAAAAAACGGCCCATAGGGTTGCATTGTAAAGCGTTGGATATGCCATTCGTTGTAAAGTGAAACGTTGGATAGCAAGGACTACCTGTATTTTGTTTGCAGGAGTTCGGGGGCCGAAGTTACCGGTAGTCCTTTAATTCTCCCCGGCGAGCGGCATGATTTGCCGGTACGCGGGGTGAATTTCACTGAGGCAACCCAGTGTCCCCCAGACTCCTGGATTTCGATCCCAAATATCCCAAATCCCTTATAAGTATAAGGCTCCCCAATATGTATACTTTATTAAAGTGTACTTTGTAATGTTTTAAACATTTGTTAGAAGACTCTATACAGTAAGGGCATCTGCATAGACGCCAGCATGTCTATATAGAGTCCGTAGTTCTAAGAGGAGAGGATGTCCATAGGTGAGAAGAACGTTTGGTGAGCGAGGAAGGGCGAATTGCCAGGTCCGGAGAACAAAGGGCACCCTGTGGGGACACCTTTTGCATCTGCCAGACTTGGTGGAGCCTGCCCAGCGGGTTGCAATGAGTTAGCTGGGGGAGATACAGCTTGTAGGCGCTTCTCCAATTGGCTAAATCATATTTCCCGCTAACACGGCTTTTCGAGCCGGCTTGGCACGCTTCCTCCTTTGATGTCAGCCAAGAGACAAGCCCGTTTCTATTGGCTAGTGGGATAGGGTTCCCACACTCTGATTGGTCGCTCCTCCTACCTCCATGCTAAGGCTAGCTTAGCGGAGTTTATGTAAGGGGATGGCCGAGGCAGAGAACCAGACCATCCAGTGACTTGTGTCAATGAAGTTTGGCCGGGCTTTTCAAAGTTGCTCTGTTGCAAATAGCAGAGCAATTAGTTTTGTTTTGAAGTTAGGAAAGTCTGCCAAGCAGAGACTAAGTCCTGTCTTTTGCCGCCAAGTTCTACAAATCGAATGTAGCGGTCGGGATTTGTTGCCGAAATCAGTTCCAGGACGCCTTGGACGAGGTCCCGGTCAGGGTAAGCCCTTGCAAGCGGGCGCCCTGCACCTACGAAAGGATAGATTTCATCCTCCAGACCCCAGTAAGTGTGTATATTTCTGTCTTTTGTATTTCTGTTGTTTCCGAGGTTTTTATCCAAATAAACACCATTTTATTTCACTACTGTGTTTTCCCTATTGAATAATCCCGGTCTAAATTTCTTAAAAGACCTGGTCTCCCGTGACAAGGGTGAAGGGAATTGTATTCATATTCATATATTTATACAAAAGTCTGTGCAGAAAAAAAAAACATGTGGTACGCCGTACCCACTAGTATCATCACACTTCGACCCCTGTTCATCTGTCAGCAACTTTTGTGATATGGTTCTCTTCCTTCTCCCTCCTTTCTAGAGGCACCAACGCAAAAGAACATGCACCAGGAAGGAAGAGGGAAGGAGAAGTGTGAAGAACTGAAGACTGTACACACCTCCTTCCCAACAAGCACATCCCCCTCCTGCCCTGGGAGGATCACTTTGCCATGTGTCTGCCCTCTGCATCCATCCCCCAATGTTTCGGCATAGTAAGGAGTAAGAGTTATATTGATTTTAAAAACGTAACTTATTGAATAACACATTGAACCGCAACGTCTCCGTGCACATCCAGCACCTTAAGTGACAACACAAATTCAACATAACCCCTTTATGGACTACTCAAAAGAAAATAACCATGTCTCAATTCATTGCACATTTCATTCAGTAGCGTTCTACTGGTACAACACTGAAAGTGCGAGCTGATATTTAACACAGGAGTGTGTCGCTAATTTTTTGTGGGAGTGTATGTATTTTTTTTTTTGCACATTACCTGAACCAGAGAGTCCGTCTGAGACGAGCCAAGGTCCCCCAACTTCCAGCAACCCTTCGTTTCCTAAGATGTAAACAGTTTTATCCACCGGGCAAAAAGAAGCAAACAAAAAAACAAAACAAATAAGAATTTTTTTTTTTTTTTTTAAATACCACAATTATCTCAGGAACTGTGATGTCCCCAGATCAGCATCTGGGGATACTGGTTCAGGTACATCCAAAATAAAAACAAAAAATGCTGCTTTTAACACCTCTGACCTATTGTGTCTGATTAACACTTTCGTACGGGTTCTTCCGAGACTGACTACGATTGCTTGGGGTAGCAATCACGTTGTCGTGTCAGCCAATAGAAAAAGGAAGGGGCTTCCCATCTATTCTTTTCCCATTGCATTCCCTGCTCCAAGATTTCCCCCCCCCCCCACCCTCTGAAAATTAGCAATTATCACATGACATCCTACGGACCCCCAGAGAGTCGTCCCATATGACGTTAAGGGGATGCCATAAAGAGAATCTGCTAGGTGATCCCCCTCAACTGTGCCAATAACAAAGATTTGGATGCTTTCACTTATGGGGAAATGAATTACAAGTTGCTTTTCTTTGGTGGCCTCTTAAGGTTTTCTTTACCCTTAACCCACCCTGTACTGATCAAAGAACCAATAAAGATCACAGGATGGGAAGACAGGGAGCTGTGTGTGTTTAACAAGATTTTCCCCACAAACATTTCAGGCAGGGAATCTTTGTTGAAAACAATGTAAATTTATGAGAAGAGACCACTGCCCACTTTGCCTCACAATGTCTCAAATTCGCTCAATTCAATGTAATCTTGGACATAAATACAAAATGTTATTGCCCTGAATCTCCCAAGTACATTGCTCCTAAATATGTAAAGGTTTGCATACTGTTTTGGCCAATACGGTACGATTGTGTAAGGCACTTTACAACTCAATATTTAAGGGCTGAAAAAAGTGCACTCCATTATTGGCAAGGCAAAAGTAGCCCCTTTGACGGTGAAGGGGTAACCAGGCCATCAATAAAGGTGTTATGCTCGGCTGGTTACCTCTGATCCATTTTGGGGTTTTAGAGTGTCAGCTCTTGGACCTGTTTATTGTATCTGCAATATATGTAATTGTGTGACAAAGAATTTTCTGTGTTTTACCTTTCCAGGTGTGCCAGCAAGCAGAGATTGCTAGGCTATGAGTTGCAAGGGTTTTTTTAAGGAGAAAGCGTTGTCAGAATGTGCCTAGGTAGCGGGGTTCCAGAGTTGCTGGATACCCAAAATGCCCAAAAATGTACACGGGAATCAGGTCGGATTCTCGGCTACAATGACACATTGCTCCGGCAAAATCTCCTCTTGAAAACGCTTGCGTGACTCACCGATAGGACTCCCTGCTTCAGCACAGACCAGAAAGGTAAATGAGGCATAGAGGTGCAAAGCATCCCTGAAACAGTAACGGGGTCCCTAGTATAAGGGGGGATGCCCAGTTAATGCCCTGATCACCCAGAACCTGGTATAGGGGTTCTGGGGGTACTCCAACCATAGATGAGGTTGCCAGAGTTTTAACAATCTATGTCCAGTTTTCAGTGTGTGGGGATAAGGTTTGTGAAAATGAACCTGTATGCTTTTTCATTCTATTCCCTATAACCAAAGGACTTAAAAAAATTATGTGAAAGTACCTTTTTATTAAACTGTATAAACGTACATGATTGTGCATGGTATATGAGCTGGGGAACCAGGTCCACGGTTCCAAGAGACCATGCGGCTACCAAGCTTGGTGCCACCAAGTCTGCTTGGGTCCCGAACATGAAAGCCTCAGGAGGTTGCCAAGGTGTGAAAGCCATTTGGGCACCCGGTCTGGGTTCAAGTACTCACGTCCTGGGATGAATGGAAGTAATCGGACCACCATTTGCCCCAGACCAGACTGTGAAGAGCCTAACCCAGCGGGTGGCTTCTGACTGACAAGTGGCAGAGGTGCCAGGTTGGCGCATAACCTTGTCAGAATCTGAATCCATGCTTGCCCGGCTCAGATAGACTGGCAGCGCTCCGATAGGCTGGTAGGATTCTTCCCACGCTTGGATTGGCTGTAGTATTTCATGAATGAACTCTGAAATACTAGAAGAAACCCTCAGCCAATCCGGAACAGAGATTCTCACAGATTATGCACCAAGACAGCAGCGGCAAACTCGAAATCACCAAAAGATGCTCTGAGAGAAATAGCAGCGAGATGGCTTCAGAAATTTCAAGGCGAGAAATTTTCTAAGTCCCACTTTTCGGGGCCAAGTTCTGAGAATAGAATGTAGAGGTCGTGGCTGGGATTGCAAGCCGAAAAGAGTACCAGGACGTTTGGTACTATCTCCCAGTCAAGGGATTTTGGCAGCTCCGGAGCAGATACAGTGGTGGCGTCAGGAACTTCATGCCGATTTGAGTTCCAGGACATTTCGGGACAAGTCCCGGTCAAACTAAAGATTTGTTTTACTTCTTATTTCACATAGTAAAGTCTAGTTTTTTTAGCCCAGGCCCCCAGTAAGTGTGTTTTCTCTTGTATTTTGTAATCCACTGTGTGTACGTCTGTTTCCATAGAATAAATTACAATTTGTTTTACCATCTTGTTTTGCTCAGTGAATGATCCTGGTAAAAAGGTGTAAATACCTGGACTTCCCGTGACAGCTCCTAGCATAAATAGATCCCCCCCAAAAAGACATACTCCAAGGGTACACGCCACAAGAAATTTAGACATGGGTAACATATGTCCCCCCCAATATTTCTAGCTGGGAATCTTTGTTGAAACCGCGTAATATTATAAGAAAAATATATCAAGATTACTAATCTAGATTTTGCAAAGGCTTTTGATAATGTTGATCATGTTATCTTGCTCAACAAACTCCAGAGCTCTGGAATAGGGAAGCATTCTTTAAACTGGTTTCATTCCTACCCATCAGGTAGATCCCAAAATGTGTATCTCAGGCTCTAACTCCAACCCTTTGAATATCACCTGTGGTGTCTCTCAAGGCTCCGTTCTGGGGCCCCTACTCTTCTCAGTGTTCATCAATGATCTTCCTACAGCTTTTAAGGGAGCCTCATTACACATGTATGCAGATGACACAATCTTATATGCAAACAGCCCTAGCCCCACCAACCTTAAACACATACATCAATCTGACTTGAGACTAGAAAATTGGATTTCCCAAAACAAACTGTTTTTAAACACTGACAAGATTAACAATGGTAATTGTGACCAAGGCTACATTTTTAAAAGATTCAAATGACTGAGCTCCAGATCAGAACCAACGCTAATACCACCCTAACTCCTGTTACTGGTTTTAAATACTTGGGCATATGTTTTGACTCCTATTTAACATTTGGGATGCACATTGATACCGTGACATCCAAAACCTATACCAAACTAAGTGTACTTTATAGGAACAAATCCTCCCTAAGTTTTCTGGTCAAAAAGCGTATCGCACAGCAGATGCCAATGCCAATTATCGACTATGGGGAGATAATATATGGCTCAGCACCCCGAACCCACCGTAGCAAACTTCATACCCTCACAATTCAATATGCCTTTTTGTTCTCCAATGCAACTACAAAACACATCACTGTGAAATGCTCAAAGAACTAGATTGGTTATCACTTGAGTGTAGGCTCAAAGTTCATCTTTCCTGTATTGCCTTCAAATACTTTCTGGGCAAGCTCCTCACCCCTACCATATGCAGCACTTATCTGAGATCTGACTCCAAAAGACTGTTCATGGTCCCAAGGCTCAACAAAAGTATCCGGCCGCTCCTCCTTCTCTTACCGTACACCTCACAACTGGACAATCTACCAGAGACTCTCACAGCCGCCACCAATGTAAATTCTTTCAAAACTAAAGCTGTCTCATTTTAAACTGGTCTGTAACCGTGACATACGCCTATAATATATATGATCTCTTACTGTGCATGCAAGGTTTTGTATATAATGTAGAACCTGCTCACTTAATGTAACTACAGCAGGGCCCCTGGTATAAGGCGGGTTCCGTTCCAGAGGCCCGCCGTTAAGTGAAAATCGCCTGAAAGCAGATCCGGCGATTTTCACTTCTGCGCATGCGCAAACCGGCATTTTTGCAGTTCTGCACATGTGCAACCTATGGTATGCGCGCGCAACCTGCGGTCTACGCATGCGCGCCGGGCGCACCCGCCCGTTCTGCACATGCGCAGATGGCGACCCCCTTCTATAAACGGAACGCCGGATAACGGAGAACCGAGAAGCGGGGCCCTGCTGTATGTATTTGTAACCATGTATTTGTCATCATAACTCTGTGCCTAGGACATACTTGAAAACGAGAGGTAACTCTCAATGTATTACTTCCTGGTAAAACATTTTATATATAAGTAATCTCAGATGTTGACATCCTTGGCAAGGCAAACCATACCACACTAAAGTATATCTTTTCTGAAAGCACACACCCAATGAAGTACAGACAGGGGTATTTTGTCTTTCTGAATGGGCCTTAAGTTGACCAGCAGGTGCTCCATTTATTTAAAGCCCACTGCTTGGAGCAGGGGGGCCGGGGGTACAGGACATACATAGGGAACTCAAGGGGTTAAACAGAGCACTGCCATTGGTACACTTTGGTCCTAAGAGGAATTGGTCCCTTAAATTGGGTGTAGTCTGATGCCCTGAAAACGCAAAATAAATAAAATAATAGCTCCTGCCTCTACCATAACACTGATCAGGCAGAAGCCTGTAGGAGCTTTGTAGATATTTTATTTTTGGCTCATAATTTAGGGCTGAAAGCGTGGCTCAGTGAGTAAAGACAGACTCTGAAAACAATTACATTAACTTTGAACCAGGGGGGAACTTGCGTGTGACCTTGGGCAAGTCACTTTACCTCAGGCACCAAAATAATCATATTGCAAGTTCTACGGGGCAGGGATTCTTGCCTGCAAAAGCCTTTTACACGGTCAGCAGTATACAAAGAAAAATTATCATATTTTCGGAACTAAACCGTTTTGACAAAGCAGCAAAAGGGGCAAAACTAGAGACTACTCGTATATTCCATGTATAATACGGGGAAGAAATCTTACCAACAAGAAACTAGTGCGTCGTCTTCCAGATAAGGGCTTGTTGGCCACGCGAAAAATATGTGAAGTAAAGAAATACAAATAATGATGTAGCCAATAGTGAAAGTGAACTATTTATCTAAAAGAATGTGTTGGTCCCACTCACAGATTTCTTCTAATTAGAATAGCATATCAGAGATCCACCTCTCTCTGATGGGAGCACTGTAATGGTCCCACATCTGAAGGATGTGTCTTTCAGTCCAGTGTTTTCTAGAAAAGTAAAGAGAACTCACAATAGTGTAGTATATCCAATAGAAATCTGTATTGCACAAAAACAGATTACGAAATTTTCACTTACATTTCATACATATGTATCATTCATTGGAGAGGACTGGTTGACGACCCCTGGCGCTCTGCCGGTCTCTGCCTGCTACCTCCTTTGCATCCACATACGTCACTTCCTGTGACGGCTCTAATCAGGGCGGAAGTAGTCTCTCTGGTCACTCGGCTGCCAGTATTTGGATCTCAAGTCCTCCCAGGAACAGATTCAACACGTTTCGCTAGGCTTCGTCAGGAATCATGTACCCCATTACCTTATTTCACTATTTATAGCCAATATGAAGATAGACTTTGTACATTTGTTAATTGATACGGTATTTAATAGGAGTTTCCCTTTCAATATTTAGAGTTGCATCAAGCGTCGTTATGATTTTAGGATTAGCTTTGTAATAAATTATATTATAGTATGTGTGTTAATTATAATGTTATGTGCAGATCATTTATCTGCTTATAATAACATATGTAGAAATCATAGGACTATTATAGCCAGTATTATTGTTGTATTGTATTTATCTATCACAATTGATTATTTGCTGCTTTCATTGCTGCTTTCCCCATGTCCTTCTCCCTTTTTTTGATTAGCCGTTATGTGTTGAACGGCAGAGTATGCAATATACTTGAATCGCCACTTACATCTTTATAAAGTACTCTTTTAAAAAATTGATTGATAGATTAGAGCAAGGCATTGGCTATAAATAGTGAAATAAGGTAATGGGGTACATGATTCTAGATGAAGCCTAGCGAAACGCGTTGAATCTCTTCCTGGGAGGACTTGAGATCCAAGTACTGGCAGCCGAGTGACCAGAGAGACTACTTCCGCCCTGATTAGAGAAGTCACAGGAAGTGACGTATGCGGATGCAAAGGAGGTAGCAGGCAGAGACCGGCAGAGCGCCAGGGATCGTCAACTAGTTCTCTCCAATGAATGAAACCCTCTCCACATGTATGAAATGTGAATGAAAATGTTGTAATCTGTTTTTGTGCAATACAGATTTCTATTGGATATACTACACTATTGTGAGTTCTCTTTACTTTTCTAGAAAACACTGGACTGAAAGACACATCCTTCAGATGTGGGACCATTACAGTGTTCCCATCAGAGAGAGGTGGATCTCTGATATGCTATTCTAATTAGAAGAAATCTGTGAGTGGGACCAACACATTCTTTTAGATAAATAGTTCACTTTCACTATTGGCTACACCATTATTTTTATTTCTTTACTTCACATATTCTCCACATGACCAACAAGCGCTCTCCTTATCTGGAAGACGACGCACTACGTTGGGACCGGAGAACGGTCCAACTCAAGGGTTTAGAGTTGCTTTATTTTTACCTCACATGTTATATATATGTAACAATGGTTTTTCGGACAAAAGGTGACATTGTGTGCTCATTTGCATGTCATTTCCCAGAATCCCTTGCTGCAGCGGAAGTGCTGTATGCTGGGGATAATGGTGAAAGGCAGGGTTGCAGACCTGCCTAAGACATGTGAATGTGCTAACAAGTGATATAGAGATATATATACATATATATATATATATATACACACAGTATGTATATATTTATTTTTTCACATTTATTTGGTGAAGGTTAGATATATTATTGCATTTGAGATATTTGTATTTTTCATATTTCATTGTACATTGATACATTATATATATTTGGGTAATAACACTTCATTTTTATTGGTTGCACTTTGCAATTTAAAAACCTATTAGTTGTAGAAGCGTCCAGTTACACCCCTCTTTTAACAAGAAACTAGTCGAGGAGAACTCTTACCGGTTATCGTTTCTCACTCCAGAATACTTTGGTGCATTATAACCAAATTAGAAATATGATTTTTTTTAGATTCTATTCACGAGAATGACATGAGCCTAACCATCACATTTATTCCCTTTACCATAGGAATCGGGGGCCTTCTCCATCGTGCCATCCATCTGTAAACTCCTATCTTCCTGGTAAGTCGGTCCTGAAACACAAATAAATCATTGTTATGGGTAGTGCTACACAATGTTTGGAGACATGTATGTGCATGTACACACACACAAACACGGCTGGTAAAATGTGATCGTGCCAGAGCAAGCGTTATTTACCACCGGGTGCAAGGGCAAGACAAGAGGGGAACATGAGGAGGGCAGAGGAGAGAGGAGAGGGATCTGGCTAGTGCACAGTGATTGTCATTTTTCAGCCACATGCGTGACATTCATGGTCACCCTCTCCTGACCTTGGTGTATCCAAAGAGTGAGTCCAATCTTCCTCCTCCCTCCCTACTGTTTCTTGTTAGAGCACCCCCAGAAGGGAGATCGTGGCTGAGGGATACTCCAGATGTGCGACAGCCAGTGTGGATATCCAGGGAGAGTGAGAATGCAAGGAGTGTAACAGGGAGACACCAGTTGGATGCAGGTGGTGGTAATAGATGCAGAATGAGGGGGGAAAAAAGAGGAAACAATTAAACAACAAGATACGAGACAAATCACATGTATTTACAGGTGTATTTAAATAATTTTGCCTGGCTAGTACAAATTGTTTCTGGGTAATACACAACCTGCCTATTTTTCCAGGTGTGTGTGTGTATTATATTTTTTACATAACAAAGCCCTATACTGTATATAGACCCATAAAAAAAATACTTGAATTATTTTTCTAATACCCCAAAGACATATCACACAGACTATAAAACACATGCAGCTCTCATTGGGGGCTCATTAAGGGATCACAGATTAGACAGGAGGCGTTTTAGCAAGTAAAAAGTACTGCAGATATGCTCAGTATTTCATACACAATTATAATTTACAGGGAATTGGTAATGCAGATTTAAGTTCTAAGAGCTTGTTTGAAGTATATAGAGATACTCATCACCACTATATAGTGCAACATGTTTACCATCAGGGGGTTGAAGTGTAAAGAAATACTCTGTATTAGTATGCAGTGCGGCATGTTCATTTTCAGGGGGAGGACATGTATAAAGTCAGAATAATTATACAGTGCAGTATGTTCATTATCAGAGACTGGAGTGTATAGAGATACTCAGCATCATTATATACTGCAGCATGTTCATTACCAGGGAGACGTCATGTATCCACCTTAAAACCCCATACTTTTGGACACTAGCTCATAGAAAAAACACATATACATATATAAAAAAATATTCCCACATCCACCCAAACTTGCACAGATTCGCATTATAAAAGCCATTACCTGCTATTGATGAGCAGCCTTTGTGCTAGCAGACATGTGGGAGGCCACAGCAAACCTGAGAGCAAAGGACTCTGGGAGGTGTGGTCCTGCTGTTAAATGGAGGATTAACATTGGCCAATAAGACTAGGGAAAGCCATTGTTATTCTGGGAGTTGTGGTCCTCCTGATCTGATCTGTAGGTAAAACAACAGTCTGAAAACTACGATTCCCGGCATTCTTTGCAGAGAAGAGCTCGCGTAAAACAGGCCTAACGGAGTGGACTTCTAACCTGTCCAATGACAATCTAGCGACCCCGATGGATGCTGGGAGTTGTAGTCCCGATGAGCTAATAAAGAATCTATGACCCAACGGGATCCTGGGAGTTGTTGTTTTATCTTATCTAAATCGCTTTTTTACTAATGCATGTAAAAAAGGAATGGAACCTCAACTCCCAGGAATACTCTGTCACTAGACGAGATCACATGGTACAAGGAACCTACTTAATCTTTAATTTTTTCCAATGGGCAAAACTGAGGATGCTGGGAAATGTGGACATGGTAACGGTATTACTTCTAGAATTTAGGAAGAAGAAAAATTACAACTTCCAGCATGTTCTCTGCCTAAAGGCAAGTAAATGGCAGGCGCAGCAGCCAATCTTTGGGAGGCGGCGGCGGACTGTGCATCTGAATACACAGAAGGTATGTGTATATATAAATAAAAAATTAAATACGGTATTTGACTATTCTAAATCAACAAATAATGTCTAAAATATGTATTTATAGTGCAGAGTAAATGTGTGCATCAGTATTAGGTGATACCTTCTCTTTTTTTTTTGGACTGACAATAGATATAAGACAAGCTTTCCGAGACTTCTCTCTCTTCCTCAGGTCAGTAATAATGATTTACAAGGATTCCATGAGCTTGAGGCCCGTAATATAGTGAGCGCGCTTGCTCCGCCGTGCGCGCTGCACTTATAATTGGCTGTAGTTAGCTAGGCGTTCTATACTAGGGCCGCGCGTTCGGCAGTGAGCGTGGAGCTGGCCGATCTGGGAAAAGTATGTTTTTGCGCGTGCGCGTGTGTGTGTGTGTGTATATTTATATATGTATGTTGCACATTTTAATAAATTATTTATTCTCACGTCTGTTTTTTAAATATTATATAATAAATTATTAACTTTAAAAAAAAAAAATATATATATATATTTTTTTTTTATCTCTGTGTGTGTGTGTGTGTGTGTGTGTGTGTGTGTGTGTGTGTGTGTGTGTGTGTGTGTGTGTGTGTATATAACCCAGTTTGTGGATGAATATGGGGATCTTTCACACTAGCCTTACAGGCTATAGGATTAGAGTTTGGACAGTTTGGATGCGTTGGGTATATTTGCGAGTTAATTGCGTTTGTTTATTCTAGATGGGCTAACACAATGGGTCCTATGTGGGCCACCCTATATGATTAGACAAGTGTTTTGTCGCCAAAATAACTAATTGTATGCACTATATGTAGATGCAGTGTACTGTGCACTGGTGTAGGGGCTTGAGATAGGACCGTGAGGTCCGAAACGTCGTTCCATTTTTTTCTGTGCTTACCCCTGATGCTTGACCTGTTCTATTAAAACCTTTTTCTATTGACTAACATTTAGTGAGTGCTGCGGAAATTCTTTGGATTTCTGCTATATGTTTATTTGCTGCTGGATGGTGATCCTGGCTGGACTGCAACACAACTGGAAAGATAAGTTTTTTTTTTTGTTTTTTTTGCCCTTTTTCTTTTAGGCAGGTCTGCAACCGCGCCTTTCCCCATTATCACCTAGCATACAGCACTTCCACTGCAGCAAGGGATTCTGGGAAATGACATGCAAATGAGCACACAGTGTCACTATATATATATATATATATATATATATATATATATATATATATATATATATATATATCCGTGCTGTGAGCGACACGCTATGATGCACACGGATAGAAATTATAATATATATATATATATATATATATATATATAATATAATATAATTTCTATCCGTGTGCATCATAGCGTGTCGCTCACAGCACGGACCCGTACACACAAAGTGTGCGTCGCTTGCACGAGCATTTGCGCGCGCCAACTATAAAACAAGCCTAATACAGATGTAAAAATCAAGATAACAATCGAAGGCAGATGAGCCAGAGAAGAATGGCAAAAGGGAACAGTAAATAAACGCAGGGCCATAAATGGATGAAAGGGATAGTGAGAATAGGACCAAGCATCCATCAGCAGGGGGTGGGGTTGCAGGGGGGAGGGAGAGAAGAGGTAGAATTGGAAAATAAGCAGAGAGACAGGGAGAAACATTACAAAAAATATGATTATGTGCAAGAAATTCCATATCACTATTGCATTTTTTTTTTTGCCACAGCATTATTATTTTCAGTTCAAATGTTTTCCATTCTTGAGTGTTTTTTAAACTTTCTGTTGAGGATTTAAGTCATTAATGGACATACATTTATTGTTTCTGTGAAGTGCCAATATATACCTCCAGCGTGGTACAATGGCGTACAGACTTGTATATTTTGCACAACACTGTAAACCGTTGCATATAAGTGAGGACAAACATGCACAAACAGATACGAGGGAATGAGGGCCCTACCTGTGAGTTTACAATCTAGAGCAGAGGTTCCCAACTCCAGTCCTCAAGGACCAGTGCAGGTATTAAGTATGTTCCTGCTTGCGCACAGGTGCTTCAGTCAAAATGATTGGGACACCTGTGCTAATGAGGATAGCCTTAAAACCTTAACTGTTAGTGGTTCTTAAGGCCTGGATTTTGGAATCTGTGATCTAGAGGGAATGAGGGACAATGTTGAAACAAGAAGGTGGCTGCTCATTATAGGACAGATAGTGGCTGCTCATTATAGGATATAATGTGGCTCTGTCTGACAGCTGAAGCCATTAATGATGTGGTGTGTTTTTTTTGGTAGGTAGGTGCAGTCACACAGCTGGTCCCAATGGGGTTGGGAGGAGTTGGATGTGGGGATAAAAGGGTGGAGGTGTAGGCATACAATCTATCTGGGGGTGTGGCTGAGGGAGAGACCACCGTAGGAGAGTGCAGTGGGGGAAGCGAGCGAGTGTTCTGTAATGGCTAGAAGGTTGAGTGAGTTGGAAATGAACAGTTCATGTTTTGCAGTGAGTTTGTTGCAGAGATTGTGCGTTCCATAGGGAACTGGAATTAACTAGAACCAGAGGAAGTGGAAGATTGTGTCTACCTTGACCGGCAAGTGTCATTGGATGGGAACCTTCCGCATTAAATCAACAGGAGAATAAAGATAGGATGGAGCGCATTTGGACGAAACAAGACCATCCATCAAGGGAATCTTCCTCCGTGTGTCTCAAGGAAAGTGTTTGACAAGTGTATCCGGCATGTGCTCACGTATGGATGTGACTTGGCGAATATAATTCAGAAGTTTCAGACAAATCAAAGAAGTATGCTGGGTATTACCTGAAGATGAAGGAATGAAGGGTTTAATAGATTAACCAAGATTCCTATGTGCACTCTCTATGACTAATTGAGGGCTGGGAAATATTCAATCCTAGGGTGACCCCTAAATAGCCTCACTGTGTTAAAAACTTGCTTTATTACACAGGTATACAATGGACAACAATTACTCCATTAAAATAAACGGAGAAATTACTACAGTGGAGGATATAGTACCAACTCTTGTCTGTGAGCTAGTCTATGTCCTCTGTGGTGAGCTGTAAAGGGAGGAAGTAACCATTTACATAGGTACATGTACCTTGGAGGTATGATCTGTTCACCGTGGCTATATTAGTCACTAGAAAAAACACACCCAAAGTGACTGCTAGGACTCTAAACTTGTATTGGTGCTGTATTAGCAGTCTGATATAAAGAGTCACTTAGTCTTGGTGTGTGTAAGACCTGTAGTACTATCTATATATCATACCACTGCTGTCATTACTGACACTCATCGCAGGTATAAGGGCTGGGACCCGCTGCGCCCGGCGGCGCGGGCGGCCGCACGAGCGTTCCCCACCAGCAGGGGAATCCTCCCGAGCCGGTCCCAGTCCCCCCTGGCTGCACAACTCACTACACTCTGTGACGCGTCAGCCGGCAGGGGATTCGAGAGAATTGTAATCCCAAGCGGCGACGCGTCACGTGGTGTGGCTGTGAGCCAATGAGGAGGGGAGGCTTTGGGGAGCGGGGAGGAGAGTGTGGGGGGAAAGCAGCGATTTTAAATAAACTGCAGCACCAAGGAAGTCCCCCCTGCTCCCTCCCACAGACTCTTCCGATTTCCCCCCCTGCTCCGATCCCCCGGGCTCCGATTCACCCCCGACCCACCCCCCCGTGTGTATTTGTGAGTGTGTGCCTGTCTGTGTGTGTGTGTGTATGCCTGTCTGTGTGCGTGTCTGTGTGAGGAGTTGAGGGGCTCAGCGATAGCAGTTGAGGGGCTGAGGAGTTGAACGGCTGACAGGCGGTCCCGCCCCCTCACGTCATGGCCGCGCCCCCCACGTCATGGCCATGCCCCCCCACCCGTTTTGGCCAAACCCCCCCGCCCTCCCCCGCTCGCAAAAATGGTCCATTTGGACTGGAAAAAGCCCCAAGTGCCTCTCCTCGCGCCGCCTGTCTGCAGTGCGGGCGCGTGGTCTGAGGCAGCAGGGCCTTAGCCTTACCAACTTGTTTCATACAGATGTATATGATAGTTCAAATGTTTGCAAGACCTCACTCTCCCATGATTTGCAGAGTGTGGCTAAACATACTATCACACTCACTGATGTATAGGTGGATGGGGTAACAGCCTGGTATATCTCTATATTAAACTCTGTGATGTGGCAAATGACCACATATAAACCAAGGGGTGTATGCAAACACAAGTGTATAAGTTGGAGTGTATCAAACAGTCCTGCAAACGTGTAATGATAGTGCCTTATCCAGCATATTCATACGACCTGACTAGTCATTGTATGGTAATATCTGCTGGCATGTTTCCTCTCAGACCTCCACTGCAGCGCTCCCTGATGACGTCAGTAAAACCAACGAATGTGTCACGCCTGCCCGGCGTTTTGTCAAGGTGTAGGGTGACACTCCAGTTTGACTCTCTCTCCATATCTCTTTCCCTTTGCTTCTCTCTCAATGACCCGCCCCCTTTTTTTTTCTCTCTGTATGTCTCTCAGAATCTCTCTCCCTGTTTTTTCTCTCTTGCTGATTCTTTCTCTGTCTCGTTATCTTTCTCCCTTTAGTGATGCTCTTGGTGTCTCGATCTGTTCCTGTTGCGCTTCACACGCTGATGATAAAACCATGTGGTTGACATTGGTTGGACAATGTGCATGAAAATTGCACATCCCCTGCAGGTAACTATATTATCAGTCTGAACATAACATACATCTTAGTCGCCGCATACTGTGTTTATATAACCTTTCCCTAAAACTACTCCTATTGCTCTATATAACCCCTCCCAATAGCTCCATAATACTGCTCACTATAGCCCCTTAAATAGAGTAATTATAAATCCGACTAATACTCCATATAACCCCACCCTATAACTTCACATCAACCTTGAACTCCTCTTATTGTTCCATGTAGCTCTTCCTATTGCTCACCATCTTGGCTTCCTCCTTTTTTAGGGTATACATACTCCCCATTTTATACAGTACATGCATTCCATTTTCTCACATGGTCCTGATGAAGAACACACTGACTGGAATTGTCTGTTTCAGGTACCAATAAAGTTTGATGTGGCAGTGTATTTCTCTGAGGAGTGGGGGTATTTAGGAGAGGGGCAGAAAGAGCTTTACAGGGATGATGAAAATTACCAGACACTCCGCTCTCTGGGTAATGAGATCCTTTCATTTGAATAAATATTCCATGAGGGGGAGGCAGTGTGGGTGGATGAGGGGCGAGGCTGGGCTGGATGAGGGGAGCTTTACTGAGATGTGCATATGGTTGAGGGGAGCCTGTGTGTAACGGTCAGATTGATTTGAGGGGGGCATGTGTGGGATGCTCAGATGGATGAGGGGAGCTTGTATGTGACATGTAGATGGATTTGGGCATCTTGTGTAAGACGTAGGAATGGATGAGGGGAGTCTGCGTTTTAACATGCAGGTGGATGGGGCCAACCTGCGCGAGATGTGCAGATGGATGAGGGAAGCCTGCATGTGTAGTGCAGATGAATGAGGGGAGCCTGTGGGAGACTTGCAGATGAATAGATTAGAACCTGTGTGTGACGTGTAGATGGATGTTGGGAGCCTGCATGAGACATACATACAGATGGACTGGGGCAGCATGTACGAGACGTGCAGATGGATGAGGGGAGCCTGCGTGAGACGTGCTGATGGATGAGGGGTGTGATGGTAGGGGGTAGTTGTCCTTCATTAACAAAGGTCACGCCCGTGTGGCTGCCCTTAGAAATCGTATGTCAAGGGCTGAAGTGTCAGCTCTTGGGTCTAGTTGTGCATCCTAATGTATTCTCCTGTATTTCTGTCCCCATTTTACGGTCCCGTGCAGGAATGTAGTCTAGGGATGCCAGCTATAGTTAGGGTCCCTGTTGGGAAGTGGCTGCATTAAGTGTTGCTGACCGTTGTAGCCGGTAGTACTTTTATGTTACCCGCAAATAGTGTATAATTTGCGGGTACCCATCTGTACATAAGGATGGGGTGGGCTATGGAAATCCAATGTAAGTCTATGGGGAATCTGTGCTCTGCGACCATGTTGTATTTCCAGCCAATGTTAAAGCAGAGTAAAAAAAAGTGACCTGTTTTTGAGGCTTTTAGTATCCTAGAGACATGAAACTTCGGGAGTGTAAGTTGTAGGTGGGATATTAGGGTCAAAATGTATTCCTTTTTTGTTTGCAGGAGTTCGGGTGACAACATTACCGGAGGTCCAGTAATTCTCAACGGGCAGGCATAATTTGCTGGTGCGAAAGGTGAATTACACCAGGGCTCTCCGGTGTCCCCAGAATCTTGGTTCTCAAGCCCAGGTATCCCAGACCCATTTCCCTCACAGGTATAATGTTCCCCAAGGTCTATACTTTTTATTAAAGTATGTTTTATACTTTTTGTATAAATGTCTATGCAGTCAGCCTGGGCAGGATGTTTGCATAGACATTTCATGTTCAATGGAGAAAGGATGTCCAAAGGTGAGGAAACCGTTTGGTGGGCAGGGAAAGGCTAAGTGCCAGTTCCAGAGATCAAGCGGCACCTCACTTTGGCCCCTTTGTGACTGCCAGACTTGGTGGAGCTGACAATAGGTTAGCTGGGGGAAGACACTGTGGCGAGAGTGGGGTTAATCAGGCCCTTAATAAAGGTATTATACCCGGCTGATTAACCCCAACTCATATTGGGAGTGAAGGGGTTAAAAGTATATGCATGACACTGATGTATTTGCCCCTGTCCCAGCCTTTTTATCACCATTTTGCAGGCTGCTCCCTGCCTGCAGTAATAGAAATAAATGCAAAGTGTGCCATAATGTTTTTAGGCACAAGATGGCGTTGGGAGCGCCAAAGCCAGCACTGATTGAATAAGCGTGGCTGGCGCTGGGAGGTCTGTTCGAAGTATGTGTATCCATTTCCAAGTGTTCGACTTCGTAACCGCAAGTCAGTTGAATAAGTGGCTTGCGGTTACATTTGAAGTGGTTTACCGATAAAATGTATCCGTACCTTGTTAGTTCCCCTAACTTGAAAGGCAGAAAGTCTGTTGCCGTGGGAAGTGGGTCAATTGACGTGAGAAGTAGGTGAACTTGGCTTCCCACGTGCAAGCCTTTCAATTAAGCGGGCTAACTAACAGCTAGCACTCTTAATTTTTGGTGTGCAAGTCTCAATAAATAAACCACTCATACACATATAAAAATTACAGTTGTGACACCCCCAGAACATGATGTTTTAATAAAGTGTATGACACTGTAAGTTTTAAAATGAACAGGCAGGAACAGTTTTTTCTGTGAGCCCGGGAGAAATCCTTTGGCATGTAAATATGCCAGGGGTAAATGAGCTGAGGGTATTTTCCTTCCGACACTTCAAAGACCCCCTGTTCAGTGGGAGACCGTAAGTCTAGTGAAGTGCCGGGAATGAAAGGACTCAGAGATCCAAAGTGTGAAAATGGCAAGGATGTTGCTGAGTGCCAGATCCCGGTACTCAGCATGAGCCCTTCACACCTTCGAGCCAAACCCCAGACCAAGGGTCATCAGAAAAGGGGTGTACCCCAGGTATGCCAACTCACATGGGTGTCAAGCTAACACATGCCCGGTGCAAACAGGAAAGCCTTTTTGCCCGATTATGCAAACTACAGGCAAATTGGAGATTGGTGGGTTAAGTGTTCCCACGGAGGGGATTGGGCAGGCATGTTATAGATAGGTATGTGAACCCTATAAAACTGCCCGCCGAGCTATCCCCGGTGTGATTCATGACGTAACCAAGCTTTGCACAAGATTCTGTTTGTGTGTAGCGGTTCCAGGACGCAAGGGGTTAATAACATCGCAACCAAGGATTTACCCCAAACTCTGGAATTCGTTAGCCCTGGTGACTCCCGAACGAATTCTTACGAACTTCTACGAAATTCCTTTATTTGGCGGAGTTATTAGATTGGCAACTTGCGATCTAGCCAAACGGACTTTAAATCAGACTGCATTTCTTGCGCTTTCTTGCAAAGGACAATTTATTTTGTTTCCCCATCCCAGTAAGTGTTGTATTAAGTGTATTCTGAAGCTGCCGTGTGTTTGTCTATCAAGGAAATAAATGACAATTTATTTTGCTTCCTTGTCGTGTTCAATCGAGAATCCCAAAAATATAAAAAGTGTTGATAAGTTTTGGTCCACCGTGACAGACACTGCTTGTGGGCCGTTTCCCGTTGGTTGGCTAATTCATATTTCCCACTCACATTTTTTTTTGTCCCACAAGCCTGCTTGGCACTCCCCCTCATCTGACATCAGCAGACAGATGAGCCCTCGCTCTGAGACCTTGAGAAAGCAGCACCGTAAGCGCGAAACATGTCGGCCTACTTGCCAATGATCCATGAAAGCTATTTTTGTATCCAAGCTACCCTCCTTCATTTTTGGTGGTGTATCGCAGTCTCTACGTTTTTGTCCATTAACTCCCACGGATGGCACACCGGAGGACAACGATGAAGCCCGGAAGTCAAGAAGCTATAAGGTATATTGACTTTTTGCAGTGATAGTCGGTCATTTACCTTGCTGGAGAAGACATATGGATGTCTAGGGAAGTGTTTACTCTGTCATAAGGATGTTTAAGAATATTTTACGCCATTTATCTCACTGGATGCTGCACGCTATGATGAGTGGGGCCAGGTAGGCATTCTCTTATTATTTACTAAACTGGACACCCCAAAACATATACGCCATATACAATTTATGGGCCTGATCTTATCCAATTTTATAGGAAGTTGTTCAAGTTTAAGGAGACCACAACAGTCTCTTGTTGCTAAGAATATTTTGGAGCCCTAGATTTCACTGAATTTTTGATCCCTGCTCTGATTGGCTAGTGGGTAAAGTTCCCACGCTCTGACCGCTAGTCCCGGTTCCATGTTAGACATAGGACACCGAAGTCTATGTAAGGAACTGCCCCAATCAGAGCTCTCTGTTTTACAGGCAATCTTGGGAACTGGATAGAGAGATGGTAAAAGCACTCAAATGCCAGGCCAATAATAATATAATGCCAGAACCACCATCCAAAGGAAATCCGTAATCACAAATATAGAATAGTGATAAGGCAACAACAATAATGGGTACAGTCCTCCTGAAGACAGGTGGTGGGTAGTACAAGCCCACCCACGATCAATCTCATTGGCAGGTTCCCCTCAGTTGGTAAAAGTACTCACTTTTCCTTGGTGTGGCTGACTGGCTGTGCAGCTTCCAATGGTGATTGCAGAAGTAGAAAAAATTGGGAGGGGCGCACGAACCAAATGGAGCAGGAAAGGACCCAGAGTCAAAATATATAAAAAGGGTACTTTAATGTGTCATGAGACCCATCCAACGCGTTTCGAACGTTGCAGCGTTCTTTATCAAGGATAAAATACAATGACACCACCAAATAAATACCCTCTTACCTGCAGCCAATTCGCACCAAAACGGCAACGTGATGACGTCATGACGCAATGCGTGATGACTTGCGCATGCGCAGGACGCCACCGCGCGGTCTAAGGGCGAAAGTGTAAATGCAGGAAAGAAGAGAGGCTAAAACAAGCGAGGGCAATAAATACAATGAAAACACTAGTAACATATACTGCTCTCTAATAATATGAAAATAGTGGTTGAAATATGAGTTCGTCCACAAATGCCTAGAATGGCATCGGGTGCATACGATGAGCTGTGTATGATAATTTTATCAAAAATTAGGAGAGGTGTGTTTAACACCTGTACCTTCTAGCTAGAAGCTCATTTATTGTAGCACTCCTGCGACAGTTAAAATATAACTTTTATTAAGTCTTACATAAAATAAAATCTACATATATAGAAATTCAAGAATACAATATTCATATAAAATGGAAGGTTGTTGCAGTGATGGGGTGGGGGTAGAGTATAGAGCCCAATCAGCGCTATCCTTACTTATGTAAGTTGATACACGCTCGGGACAACCCAAAACCCCAAACACAAGTAAGCTAAAGTATCTCTATGCTGTCTGGGAATATGATACTAAAATGTGCAATATAGCAAGATGCAGTCACTGACACAGCATACCGATCAAACCAACCTATGATCGCTATGAAGTAGAGTCCACCACTAATACCTATACCAATGGATACAAAGGATGATGAAACAGTACCTGTTGAAATCACAATAATAGGTATATAACTGTCTGTCAATTAATATAGGGTGGGAACTCTCACTTAAATTGGTGTGGAGGACTTAACTCTATCATAGGTTGGTGGTATGTGGATTAATCCTGTGTGTGACAGCAAATATGCAAAGAGAAATAATTTAACAAAATACAATTGTAGGTGTATTTAACCTGTGGCTAAGCAAATAAAGCACATAAAGAATGCTGCTGTGAAACCAGTGAAAAACAAGTTTATAACTCAGACGGACATGGCCCTAAATGAAACGGACCACTCAATATGCAAAGAATAATATATCAGTGCTGATGCATGAACCAGACAAACAGCAGATTTCCTGCAAATAGGTCCTCTACTATAATGTGAGTCTAGAGCAACAACAATCACAATAAATGGTAGGCATGTGTCTGAATTACAAATGCACACGGAGGTGCCTGATGTGAATACAACAAACAGCTCACAGCAGCTAACTAACACATTACACGGACAGCATTCGTGATGTCAGATGCAGACGGCAGTAATTGGCACGCCTCCAGTAACTAATGTGTAGCCAAGATCAGCAGGGATACATATTACGAGCTTGTAACACTGCACGGCACCTTCCAAACGACGTCACAACGCCGGACGCCCTACGCGTTTCCCTCCTACACGGAGGTTCGTCAGGGGCGAATGAGTGGCAGTGGAGGGAAGGCTGGTGATTTATAGCGTCTCCGGTTGTCATAGCAACCAGTCACCAATCAGAATGCGCATAGGTATAAGTGCTTGTGATCACATAAGGAGAACCTCTACCTGCCACCGACAATGGAAACTTTACATTTAGACATAGAATTATATAAAATAAATAAAAACGGGTATACAGGATACACGGGTATGCCATCTCTGTAAGAAACCAGGACACATTGCCAGATATTGCCGACAAGGGAAGAATGGGCCAAGTACTATGATCACCAATGTTGGTGGATTCATTAAGGAAGTGACCATTGGAGGGAAAATGGTGAAGGCCCTCATAGACACTGGGAGTGAAAGTACTTTGGAAAAGAAAGGACACTTTTCCAAAGGGATACCAGTGGGCTCTCTGGACATACAATGTGTCCATGGACATTATAAGCGTTGTCCAATCATTCCGCTGCCTATTCCCGTGGGTACAGTTACACATGTAGTACAGGCAGGGGTAGTAGAAAATATGCCCTACATGGTGATTCTGGGGCGGGACTTTCCAGGTCTGTTAGGACTTGACACACTGTTCAGCAGTTACCACAAGGGCCCAAGAGAAGAAGCAGGCTGAAAAGGAGGACATGTCCTTGAGAACTTCTTTGTAGGGGCTTTTTCCTTTTCGCCCAGAGATCTTTGGTGAAGAAGGGAGAGGCAGGAAATCCCATAGACAAAAAAGAAAGGACAAAGCACTCGGTCCTAGAGAATTAGGGGTGCAGGACTTGGACTAGGTCAATAATGTTTGGGGCAAGGATATTGTAGAGGCGCAACAGCAGGACAGCTCACTAAACCCTTTTTTCAGCAGGCGGTAACTGAAGAGATGAGCGAGTTTGGGCCTATACCATCTTATGTATTACGGCAGGGTGTATTAACCAGGGTACGCAAGGATCCTCAATCTTCTTTGCAGGTGGAGCAGGTCATGGTGCCAAAAGTATTTCGGAAGGAGATTCTTCGGTTGGCACATGTTGTTCCCATGGGGGTCATATGGGCAGAGACAAGACCTTATATAGAATATTTAATGCATTTTTTTTGGCCTAAGGTACATAAGGATGTGGGAGAATATTGTGCCTCTTGTCCTATATGCCAACAGGTGGCCCCAGTAAACCTCATGGATCAGGGGAAATTGATCCCTATATCGGTAGTTGGGGAAGCTTTTGACCGGGTCGCCATGGATGTGGTGGGTCCTTTTGCAAAAAAGTTCTAAAGGTAATCAGTATATACTGGTACTATGTGATTACGCCACCAGGTATCCAGAAGCAATTCCCTTGCCCAGTGTTACTGCTAAGAATGTAGCAAACGCTCTTATTCAAGTATTTGCAAGGGTAGGAATCCCTCGTGAAATTCTCACGGATCAGGGGTCAAATTTCATGTCAAATTTAATGAAAGAGGTGTATCAATTGTTGGGAATCCAGACCCTACGTACATCCCCATATCATCCCCAAACTGATGGTTTAGTAGAGAGGCTAAACGGGACACTAAAAAGGATGATTAGAAAGGTGGTAGGTGAGCAGCATAACAAATGGGGACCAGTGGTTGCCTTATTTATTGTTCTCATACAGGGAAGTACCACAAGCCTCAACAGGATTTTCCCCGTTTGAGCTACTTTATGGAAGGCAACCCCGGGGTCTGCTAGCATTAATCAAAGATTCCTGGGTGCAGCGGGATCCTTTGAGGGATAATATAGTAGGATATATTACCCAGATGAGGGAAAGGATTATCCGGATGCAGGATCTGGCTAATGAAAATTTGAGGGATACTCAACAACACCAGAAAGTGTGGTATGACAAAAAGTCCAGAGATAGGGTATTCCTTCCTGGGGATAAAGTGCTCCTCTTGTTGCCCGATAGAGAGAATAAAGTGGTAGCTAGATGGCAAGGTCCATATACCATTTTGGAA
Source organism: Ascaphus truei (assembly GCF_040206685.1). Taxonomy (NCBI): domain Eukaryota; kingdom Metazoa; phylum Chordata; class Amphibia; order Anura; family Ascaphidae; genus Ascaphus; species Ascaphus truei. Next base: position 192,293,428 of record NC_134487.1, on the reverse strand, counting down.
AGAAAGGGGGCTGTGAACTACCAAGTAAGCATACCAGGAAGAAGGGACCAGACTATATACCATGTTAATTTGTTAAAAGGTTGGAAAGAGAGAGAAAAATTGTCTTTGGTCTTGAGAGAGTGTGAACCTGATATGGCAGGTGAGGCATATCAGAGATTGCAGTTGGAAAGTAAGGAAGACGCAGTAATGTCTGGGGAGGAACTTTCAACAAAGCAAAGGGATATGTTGGAGAAACTAGTTACTCGGTATGCACATGTATTTACGAAAAGGCCAGGACGCACTACACAAGCAGTTCATAGGATAGAGACTGGGGATGCAAGACCTATCCATACCCGTCCCTATCGTATCCCTGAGAGGCAGAAAAAGATAGTGGAAGAAGTGCACCAAATGTTGGAAATTGGGGTTATTGAGGTTTCCACCTCCGAATGGTGTTCCCCAATAGTGTTGGTACCTAAAAAGGATGGAACAGTACGATTCTGTGTAGATTTTCAAAAGTTAAATGAGGTGGCCCGTTTTGATGCCTACCCTATGCCCCGCATTGATGAGCTTTTGGATCTAGTGGGTAAGGCACGTTATATCAGCACCTTGGACCTTACAAAAGGCTATTGGCAGATTCCGGTGGAAGAGTCAGATAGGCCCAAGACAGCATTTGCCGCCAACCAGGGGCTCTATCAATTTGTAACCATGCCCTTCGGTTTGCATGGGGCCCCAGCGACCTTTCAAAGAATGATGAATAGGTTGTTAGTAGGGAGGGAACAGTTTGTGGCAGCGTATCTAGATGATGTAGTGGTCTATAGCCCAGACTGGGAAAGTCACTTAAACCATCTAGAGGAGGTGGTTGAGTTGATTGCCGGGGCTGGGTTAACCATAAACCCAAAGAAATGTGCCCTGGGTTTCACACAGGAAGGAAAACGGCGCTACTGCGCATGTCCGGAAAAAAGCTCCCAGAGTAATCTTCACACAACTTTATTGGACACACACAGGGCTACACCAGCATCTCCCCCTCTACGCGTTTCACCCTTTCACAGAGGGCTTCGTCTCGGAGTGGGGAGAGGTGGTGACAGCCTCTTAAATAGCCTAAAAGCCCGCGAAAGCGGATTAAAAGATTTTAACCACTTCAGTACTAAACAGTTTTTTGCAAGAGTCTCATTACAAATGAATCATCATATATGCATTGTTCCCTTAAGACATCTCTAGGTATATAACATACCAACCCAGGGGATAATCAGATAATAAACATACATAAAGATAAGACTGTTTGGCTCCATACTGAGGGTGTATAAATGCACTTAAAATGCTAGAAACAACACTGCAAGAAAAAACAAAACAAAACATTATCCACATTCCTCCTACATGGAACCAAACTAGTATAAATCCATTATTTAAACATATAAGGACTTCATAATCTACATAAGCCATAGTTATTCAACCCTATGCCGTTTTGGCCACGGAGTGCTGGGAAAGGTTTATAAACAAGCAAAAGAAAGGGGGGGGAGGGGGAGGGGGAGGGGGAGGGGAGAGGGATGTGTGGAGGGGGGGGAGGGATGTGTGGAGGGGGGGGGGGAGGGGTGTGGGAAGGGAGGGGTATGGGGAGGGGGGGGGGGGCGGGAAACCAGACAAACACAAAAGACAAAGTGGAGGATAACAATAAATTCACAGTTCACATGATTTCATAATTAAATATATGTACATACATGTCTATGGGCATGCATATCTCAGGTCAAAGTTCACTAAATAATTCTAGAGGAAACATCGCAGATCCCAATCCACATTAAGTCCGTTGGGTTGTAGTGTATTTAATGTATGTATCCCGTGTGCCTCTCGTTGATGTAAGAGCTTCTTCCTATCCCCTCCCCGTGGGGGGATGGCTATGTGTTCAATTGCACAGCAATGGAAATTATCTACTGTACCCAACGGACAGTTATTAAAGTGAATTGGTACCGGATGTGTCATGTCTTTGTTTTTTATTAACCTAAGATGTTCTAGAATGCGGACTTTCAGGGCTCTACTCGTCATGCCCACATATTGCTTTTTACATCCGCATTGTAACAGGTAAACCACAAAATTAGTTTTAAACCGGAGGACAGCAGGTGAAGTATCATACCCCTCTCCCTGCACCGGTTATTTCTGTGGCCTGGCATAACTCCCTCGTGTGGCTCCAGTGTCTGAAGCATCCAGACCTGGTCAACTACACTGATGCGCACGACAGACCCATTGGCACTGGGTTTCACACAAACTAGATATTTGGGATACATGTTAGGAAATGGAGAGGTGCGACCGGAAAAGAGCAAAGTGAATGCTATTTGGGAAGCAGCGATACCTAGAACCAAAAAGGAGGTAAGATCCTTTCTTGGATTGGTAGGATATTACCGAACGTTTATCCCTAACTTTTCATCCATAGCAGCCTCGCTGACCAATTTAACCAAGAATAAGGAACAAAATTTGGTGACCTGGACTCCAGAGTGTAATGCTGCATTTAACCAGTTGAAGGATATTTTATGCAGTGAACCAGTGTTGAAAAGTCCAGACTTCAAGTTACCATTTATTGTACACTGTGATGCTTCAGAGGTGGGGCTAGGGGCAGTACTTAGTCAGGAAGTTGAAGGGGTGGAACACCCTGTTTTGTATATAAGCCGTAAGCTATATCCAAGAGAAACCAGATATGCCACGGTTGAGAAGGAATGTCTGGCAATTAAGTGGGCATTGGAAGTGTTGAGGTGTTACCTGTTGGGGCAGCAATTTTCACTAGTCACCGATCATCATGCACTTATGTAGCTAAACAATATGCAATGTAAAAACGCCCGGGTTACCCGATGGTATCTAGCCCTGCAACCATTTAAATTTACGGTATCATACCAACCTGGAAGTCAGCATCATAATGCAGATCATTTATCCCGATATGGGGCTGAAATAACTAGGACGGAAGGTGCTGAGAAATGGCAAGATTGATGTTCAGGAACTTTAGTCTATTTAGATTTGACAACAGTAAATGTGGTTTTGTCTCATATAGGGCCTGGACATGGAACCTCTAGAGTGGGAGGGCGGAGGTTCCCTATTTCTCAGTATAGGAGAGTAAAATTGCAGCACCCCTGTCTCTTACAAAAGTATGTTGGAGAAAAATCCTGACTGTTTTCCTCTTAAAGTGGGGGATATGTGAAAGGGCTGCTTGCACTATTGTGGAAGTTAAATGCATGTTTGCTTTCTGGCATCAAGTGCACCACTTTTCTTTCTTTCTTTCTGTTTCTGTCTTTTTTTTTGCAGAGTAAAGACATGCATGGGATGTTTGTAAAAGGTACTGTTTTTTGGGGCTTGTTATAGAAAATTGTATGTTGTGTGAAGTGTATTATGTTTGCTAATTGTGTAAGTTTTGGGAGACAACTCCCCTGTGTGGTTTACCAAATTTGGTTTTGTCCTAATTAACCAGTAATAAAAGGGAGGGAGTTTCTTTCCCTGGGTGGTTCTGCACTCCTTGTTGCTGCTATGTGATATGAGGTTGTCTTTTTCTGCACTCCTTGTGGCTGCTATGTGATATGAGGATGTCTGTGGAACTTCAGTGAAAGGATGCAAACTTTCTAATGCAGATATTGCTGGCTACTCTGTGGCTGGAGACATCACGCTGGGAGAACTGGTTGTTGAACACCTGAATGTGGAATACCTAATAAAAAGAAGGTTCAGAGAACAGCAAAAGCCTCTTTCATTCTTCCCAGGGTCTGATGCTGCTGCTTCTTCTTTAAATAAAGGCTGGGACGCAACCTTTCACATATGGTGGCAGTGGTGGGATTTTGGATGCTGTACCCAACATCTAAACCCTATGGTCCCTGATGAAAAGGACCCAAAGGAAAGTAGCAGCTCGCCCTAACAGACGAAGATATCCTGGTGTCCTGGTGTCCAGGTGTCCTGACCAGACAAGGGCTGATCGAGCCCTACCCATACCTAATAAAAAGAAGGTTCAGAGAACAGCAAAAGCCTCTTTCATTCTTCCCAGGGTCTGATGCTGCTGCTTCTTTAAATAAAGGCTGGGACGCAACCTTTCCCACTTCCCACTTTGTTTATTGAACTGTGAAATAAACAGTGGACATTTATAGTCAGATTTATTGTGTCCTTGGTTCTTATATTTATTCTTATAAGTTTGTACATGTGTATCAAGGGGAGAGTGTCCAATATCCCGAGTGGGCAACAAAGATGATCTCTCTGTATTAAGGGCAATATCAAATGCATCATTGATGCTAGTCTCAGAATAACCACTATCAATAAATCGTTGACTAAGATCCCTAGACTGAGAGAGGAAACTACCAGGTGTAGAGCAGTTCCTTCTCAGCCTAAGGAACTCCCTTAGGAATAGCTCTAATAACATGGAGTGGATGGCAACTGTCCGCCTTTAAAAAAGTATTTCTTGAGTTTAATTTCCTGCAAACATCCGTTTGAATTATTTTATCAATATCCACAAATAATTGTAGATCCAGAAACTCAATGTGATGTGAGTGAAAATTAAGAGTGAATTTGAGATTGTAATCATTGTTATTAAGATAATTAACAAAAGAGTGCAGTGTAGTGACATCCCCTTTCCAAATAATGATTAGATCGTCCACAAATCTTTTATAGAAAATAATATTATTACGAAAAGTGTTGGTGCATGAAAAAATAAATAGTGCTTCCCACCGCCCCATAAAAAGGTTTGCATACGAAGGAGCAAACATCGTGCCCATAGCAGTGCCAATTAATTGTAAATAAAATTTGTGATTAAAAGTAAAAAAAATTGTGCGTGAGAAGAAAAAAAATAGCATCTAAAATGAATGCAGATTGAAAAATTGACATTTCTGGTATCTCAATAAATTGGCGGACAGCCGCCATCCCATGATCATGCTGTATAATTGAATAAAGAGATATAACATCAAGTGTTACCCACAAATAATGATTATCCCAAGTAACATGCTTAATTTGACTAAGAAGATCACCAGAGTCCAGTATAAATGAGGGTAACTTTTTCACAAAAGGTTGACGAAAATTGTTAACATATCTAGAGAGACCATCTCCCAAAGATCCAATACTAGAGACAATTGGCCGACCAGGAGGGTCGACCAATGTCTTATGGATCTTTGGGAGATGGTGGAAGATAGGAACAATGGGGTGTGATGGAATAATATACTGAACCTCATCACTGGAAAGAACTTCCATAATGACACTTGAATCTACTAGTTCAACAAGGGCTTCCAAAAAGCGCGGTGTGGGCTCTGTGGATAGCACAGAGTAGGACAAGCCATCATCAAGTTGGCGTAAAGCCTCCCTGACATAACTGTCTCTACTCTGCACCACCACAGCACCTCCCTTGTCCGCACTCTTTATAACCAATGAAGAATTAGTTTGAAGAGCTTTCAAAGCTAAGCGGTTATTTTGACTCAAATTATCATGATTAATTCGTGAGAAGGAAAACCCTTGGGCTAGAAGACGAAGGTCCCTGATAACCAAGTTTTCAAACATTGTTAAAAATTGACCTTTAATATGAGTGGGGTAGAAGATAGAGCTCTTTTTTAGACCAGAATTCCATTCGGAAAATGTAGGGATATTAAATTCATCAGAAATCTGCTCTGATAAGAGGTCATTCATATCCTGTAAAGTGCAAAAATCATTAAAGGTATGCAATGCAGTGGATACCGAAGGAATGGTGTCGGGTGAGGGGACATCACCCTCGGTAACGGGTGGTGTCCCCCCATCCAAGCCACCCACCCCAGTCGAAACTTCAACACTATTATCAAATACATCAAAAAAAAATTTTAAGGATAATTTGCGAACAAATTTATACAAATCAATTGTAGAACTGAATAAATCAAAGTTCATGGCAGGTGAGAACTTAAGGCCCTTATCCAAGAGTGACATTTCAATTGGAGAGAGAGTGGTTCCTGAGATATCTTAATATATAAAATTGAAACTTGTGAGGTTGGTGCTAGATGGGGTGAATCTGATTGGTCCTCAGCCTCTGGCCAATCAGATTGGTGGCTCTATGATGTCACCCAACTGCCACTCTCTTCTTCTCCTCACCCGCCGCTCACATTCCCCCTCGGCCTCACTCAACTGACACACACATACACACCTCTTCACCCAGCTCACCTCCCCGCTGGCTTCCCCCCCCCCATCACCTTTCCAGCTCACCTCCCCCCAGGGAATCCACCAGGCTCGCCGCCGACACAGCTCCGCGTGGGGGGGACCGCCGCCTCCAGCCGCCTCTCCCCCACCACACCGTTTCTCAGCAGCGCCTCCCCACCCGCCGCCGATACAGCTCCGCGCGGGGGAGGGGGAACCACTGACGACGACGACACCCGCCTCTGCCCCACCCCCCCCCACCCTCTCTCACCAGCACCTCACCTCCTCCCCACCCGCTGCCGACAAATGCGGGGGGGAGGGGGAAGGACAACACCACTGCAGCCGCCTCTGAGCCCACCACCACCACCCCCCCCCCTCTCAGCAGCACCTCACCTTTCCACTCGCCGCCGACACTAGCGCGCCACCGCCAGTCAGCAGGGGGGGAGGGAGTCAGGAGAGGGGGGGAGAGGGAGTCAGGAGAGGGGCGGAAGCCCACACATAAATACATATTGACTGACACATTGACTGACACACACACACTCACTGACTGACTGACACACACTCACTGACTGACAGGCACTCACTGACACACACACTACTGACTGACAAACACTCACTGACTGACACACACTGATTGACACACACAATGACTGACACACACTCACTGACTGACTGACACACACTTCCCCCCTCAGTCATCTCAGCTGCCAAACACACGGGGGGCACGGAGCTGTGAACGGGGGGGGGGGGGGAACGGAGCTGTGAACTGGAGGGGAGGGGGGAAACAAAGCATTGAATGGGGGGGGGGGGAATCGGAGCTGGGAAAAGTGGGGGGAAGGGCGCAGCTCTGAACAGCTGTGAAGAGGGGGGGAAGGGAGTTGAGAGGGAGGATGGAGGAGCCAGAACATTACATCACGGGCAACGCCAGGTATATCAGCTTGTTAATAATATTAGGAAAGTCGCTCAAAATGTCTTCCTTTTTGGAGCAGACCTGTAACCTCCCCCTCCCCCTCTTCCCTCTTCTGATTCTTTTGTGTCCTTTTGTAATAAAGGGAAAGACTTTTGTTGTTGTCTTTGTTGATGGTCCTGTTGATGATAAGAATGTGCATCGTGGGTAGATTCAGGGGCAAAACCGGATTTAGACTGATGACCCCAAAAGGTACGACTTCCTCTGCCTCTTCCTCTAAAGGAAACACCACGTCCACGATGACCATCATGCTCTAATGTACTGGCAAAGGATACAGAATGAGGGGTAGAGGCCGTTTCTGCATCTGAAAAGTCAGACTCACCACTGGGATACTCTATGTTCTTGGTCTTTAAAATAGATTTATTAGGAGTAATTAGTGTTTGAATTATCTTTCTTGAAAGATCTATCTTGAATAGGAGTTACTCTCTGCCAGTGATAAACTTGATTTTTTTTTCATAATCATATCTGTCTCTAGTATATTTGCTTTGTTTTTTGGACATAATACCACATTCAATATCTGTTACTGTTTTAGAGAGTATAAGATCAAATTCTTTAAAACCATCTAAGTCTTTGAAGCTATATAGGTTCTTTTGTAGATCTATTATTTGAATATCTAACTGATCCTTTTCCTTGATTTTCTGTGCAACTATTAAGTCCAACACTGTGATCTGAGTGTATGTCTATATTGATTTCTGATACACTGTAGCGGCATTTCTCAAGCAAGCGCAGGCAACTCACTCTGACCGCAGCATTCAGACACAGAGACTGCATTGCGGAGTGCTGCACTGCAAAACTAATCCTTCTGACAACTCATTATCATTGCTCTACAGCAGTACACTGCCTATATTACAGTGTTCCGTCTCATGTACTTTTTAGCACACATAGGGATTTAGTGCGTGATGTAATTAGCCTCACCACTGTGCCTGAACCTCAAGGCTATCCTATATATAGCATATAGGTTCACCTTAAGACCTCACTAGTCTTAACCTATACACCTTAGTACAAGGTCGAGAGCACTTATACAGTGCTCCCATTTCAATCTGGGTCACTATAGATGTTCCAATTTAATTTTTTTTAATACCCTGTATTTTATATTAGTTTATAGACATTAAAGTTGAATTTTAACCAATTCACCAATTACTACCTGTGATTGAGTGCTCTCAAACTAGGTTTCCTGTTCTTGCGTTGTTATATATTCACCTTACCTAGTGTGCACCTCACTCTACATTTCACTAAGCTGTAGCAGGGTATTCTCTGTATCACTAAAATACACTTTAATAAACTCTGAGTCTGGGTACAGTGGACAGAAAAGGGAAACATGTACTCCTTTTTTTTTTTTCTTTTCTGTCTACGTAATGTCCCCCCATGCTTTCCCTTTGACTCAGGTTGGACTCTGATTCCCCCCCAACCTTATGTACTGTTTGGTCCCCACAAACCATATACTGTTTGTGGGTCACCTTGGCACTAGCTGGGGTACCCCCTTAACCTAGAGATTCCCTCAGCGCATTCTCCTTTCCAATTTATGCTGAAGCAGGGCAGCCTTGTGGTGAGTCGCGGTTATGTTTTCAAGGGGAGGTATTGGCTGGACAATGTGCCTACATGTATCCGAGAATCAGGCATGATTCCCGAGTACATTTGTCAGGGACCCGGTAACTTTGGATCCCGACCCACTAGACACATTCTGACAAAGGTTCCTCTGCAACCCCCCCTTGAAACTCATACACTAGCAATACTCGCTTGATTGAATACCCGGAAAGGGAAAAACACAAAAAATGGTTTTATTACATACAATTATATAATGTTAGAAAGGAAAAAGATGGCACTAAATGAGCTTGCAACAATGTAAGTAATGGTATTATTATCACTATACAAAAGGGATAAATGGTGAAACAAAGCGCACAAGCAAAAACGGAGCAGGAAGGACCCAGAATCAAAAATAGAATAAAAGGGCACTTTAATGTGACAAAAGACCCATCCAACGCGTTTCGAACGTCACAGCGTTCTTTTTCAAGGATAAAACATAGTGTAATACCATCCATTAAATACCCTCTTACCTGCAGGCATATGCGCGCCAAAAAACGGGCGCACGATGACGTCATGACGCAATGCACATCATCGCGCATGCGAAGAACGACCCGGCGCCGTCTGAGGGCAAAGCTATCCATGCAGGCAGTGTGAAGTATTGTTAGTAAGGGCAATACATACAGCGACCACAGTAGGACAAAAAAGGAAATATCAAAAGACAATAACAATGAGCAAACCACAGAACCTCTTATTCCTTAATCAAAAACAATCAAGAAAGAAATGATATTTAAAAATGCATATGACCACAAAGTATATTAAAATATATAATACAAAAAGATTATAGTATTTAAAAACAAGAAGCAAATAATTGAAATAAAGAACGAAAACAATACTGATTAGCTTGTACTATTTTTTTCACTAACAAATTTGACTGCTATATACCATCAGTTAGACTTCATTGGTTTCATTGACAAAACATGTTCATATGATTTTTTCTTGGAGGCAAATATTTAGTGATCATCTGCATTGGGTTCTGTCTGCAACACCTAGTGGGTTTACAAAGAGGATTTAATAGTCTTCATTGTTCCCCCAGGAAGGAAGTACAGGTTCACCACAGACATCACTAATATTGCAGACATTTTAAATGGTTATATATGTGCATGCAAATGTATGTTCGTAAGGGGTGCTTTCCAGAGTAACAAGCGCCTGTTCTTTTAGAAGCTTAGTATAAGATGAATGTTTTATTTTTAATTTAATATCCATTTTTGTGTTGGTGTAATTTTTTGCACCCAGCTGGGATAATTGTTTTATCAAGTTTTTGTTTTGTTTTATTAAATTACTGTTTGTACCACACATCTAGAGTGAGATCTCATTTGGAATCCCTTGGCCTCTGAGACATTAAGTTCTCTCCTTAAATTGATCCCACACGCTGAAATATATTTTCCTGTCATCTATTCTTTATATAAGTATGGGAATTGAAGACTCCCTTCCAATATACCTCAGCAGCAGGCGTCATTCCTTTTGTATTGTGATAATAATACCATTACTTACATTGTTGCAAGCTCATTTAGCGCCATCTTTTTCTTTTCTAACATTATATAATTGTATATAATAAAACCATTTTTTGTGTTTTTCCCTTTTCGGGCATTCAATCAAGCGAGTATTGCTAGTGTATGAGTTTCAAGGGAGAGATTGCCTGGATTCCCGTGAAGTCATTTTCCAACCGGCGGCGACACCGGAAGTGACGTATCGGCTAACAAGACCGGAAGTGACGTGTCGGCTCCAGGCTGTGATGCACCGTGGCGGTTTGATGCAGTAGAGACGCTGTTATGTGATATTGCGATCACCAACGTCCTATGCTGTTATCCCACTGGGATCTTGTAAGCCTCCACTTTTATTGTGTTTGGATAAACTGTGTGATTTTACCTGAGTTCCGTGTGTGTCTCTCTTCCTTGAGATTACACCTCCTCCATTTAGCCTCCATCTGTGGCACCTTAGTCTGTTAACAATTTCAAAGTAGAGGTGCTCTTATGGGAGCTCCTATTGACGTATTGCCATAGTGTTGCACTATGTTTTTTATTTCTTTTTAAGGTATCCACGCTCCCCTGGTTCTTCTATTATCTCTGTTCGTGTGGACCTTGAAACAGTCCGTCTAAGGGTTTGAGTGTTTTTTTGTACCTTGTTTGCATATGATTTTATTTGCATTTTCTTTCACATTGTGTTTGTTTATATTTTATTAGTATTCACTTGCACCGTGTTCAGCTGATTAGATATTGAGCGCCATCTAGTGTGTTTTCAGTAATCCTGGTAAGTAGACAGGGTTGCCATTAACAATCATGGGGGTTTGCCCTCAAACCCTGGTGAAGTGTCATATGTAACAAAGGAAGTGACAACATGCTTTGTGTCCACTGTTAGTGACACAAAGGTGGGTCTGCTTCTGGAGGTTATATAAGACACATCACTGCCAAAAGTTAGTGGTTATGTTCTTGTGTCCTGAGTGAAGTGTCTGCAGCAGTTCAAGTCTGTCTGTCAGAGTCAAGTGCAAGCTAATTACACACTGTGTCCAGGGACTTGACACAGGTGGTGGTCTCCCCTTAAGGGAGAGGTGGAAACAACTCAATTAAGAGAGAGGGAACCTTCTGCATGGAGTACCTCAACAGAATGAGCGGCTAAGTACGACCGCGATGAGGGGCAGTCTGCCAGAGGAGATGACATTAAAGATGCCCTGGTTCAAAAGATTCCTCCTGTGTGAGTGTGGAGTTATTCCCCAGGAGGATGCACCAAGAAGGAGTTCCCCATCAGATACTTTCCCAAGCTGACGTAGGGGTACTGATGGGGTGGAGGCGCTGCATCGAATGTGAGTAGGACTCAGAACACTACCTCAGACGCCTGTCATGGTGATATTCCCCAATACCGACCCAGCGGGAGACTCAGGAGTCCTGTTACCAGCAAGTGCACCACATATCACACATCCATGTAATTGGGGGATTTTCTTACATATGCGTCATGATCAGAAGGGCCTAGGGAAAACACCGTTACATATATATCTACACAATTGTTAAAGGTTTAAACCAATTTAGCACACCATTCGAAGTTAATCAAAAGTATATCACAACATGTAAACCAGCTAACCAGGACTCTAGACTTCATGTACATTGAATTGGTACAGTAGTAATTTACTCATAAATCACTACATCTACAGATAAATAGAAAATAATATCTATAAACTCATCAGTAGAACTATGAAAGGGAATAAGGAGAAACATCCCCACCTAATAGGGCCACATGACATAACCACTAAAACAGAAGTGGCTAGTATCTAGGGTAGAGTCCAATATTGGAGCTTACTTGAGGAAAGGGGCTAATTTGATAAGTTCATTGAGACCACCAGGAGATTTGCTGCCTAATGTATAAATCCAAAATTGTTCTTTTTGGAGCAACATGTTATCTCTGTCTCCTCTCCTGGGGTCTCTAGAAATAATTTCAATTCCCCTAAAATGAAGTTCTTCAGCTTTTCCCTTCATGTTGTAACAGGAAATGGTGAGCAAGGTTTTGAATTTTCTTGCCCTTAGTGATGTTATTTTGGGCATTTTTAATTCCGTTAACATGCTCACCTATTCTGGTCTTAAGGGGCCTTGTGGTTTTACCAATGTACCATAAGTTACATGGGCAAGTAATTGCTTAAACCACAAAGGTTGCCAGGCAGTTAATGAATTGTTTGATACTGTATGTTTTTCCTGTTACTGTATTGGCAATTGTTTTATCCCTTGCCATATATTTGCAGGCTACGCATTTTCCGCAGATATAGTTACCCATTGGTTTCACAAGGAATCCCCCATTTCCATTTACTATATTTATGTTCTTTTTAAGAGCACTTGGTGCAAGAATTTCTTTAATGCTTTTCGCTTTCTTAAAGGCAATATTAGGATTCCAAATATAATCGAGCTCCCATCTCCCCATAAAAAGTCAAGCATAATTAGGTGCAAAATGAGTCCCCATGGCCGTCCCAGTGGTCTGGAGATAGAAGGAACCCTCAAATAAAAAATAATTGTGATTTAAAATAAATGTGATACTATCTATGATAAATTGTTGTTGTGCATATGAAAGTGTATCATCCACGTGCAAAAAGTAAGAAACAGACTCTATACCCTGAATGTGATTAATACAGGTATATAAAGATACTACATCCAGTGTAACCCAAATGTAATGAGGTTCCCACTTAATAGATGCCAAAGAATTTATCACCTCCGTGCTATCACGCAAATAAGCTGGTAGTGCACATGTGAGGGGTGCTAAGAAAGCATCTCTATAGTGTGATAAATTAGACGTGATCTAATCTATCCCAGACACAATGGGACAGCCAGGGGGATCGTGCAAGGTCTTGTGAATTTTTGGTGTATGTTATAAGATGGGAACCCATGGACATCTCACATAAATGAACCCAAATTCTTTGCCGGTATGTATGTCCTTCGTCAGAGCTCGAGTCAGGAGTTCTTGGAGGATTATTTGATATTTTAATGTGGAGTCCCCTAATAAACGTATATAGGAATAATCATCTTCCAAGAGTCATGTTGACTCTTTTAGATAGTCCCCACGGTTCTGAAGAACAACCCCTCCCCCTTTGTCGGCTTGACATATTATCAGATCAGTATTTTCATTAAGTTCTTTCATAGCTCTAATTTGTTTAGGGTTAAGATTATTTTGAATCCTACTATAACGTGTCTCCTTACACATCTTTTTTAGGTCATTTTCTACCAACTTCCCGAAAAGATCCACATACTGTACGGACCTTTGGCTTCGTACGGGTAGAAGATGGATTTTGGCCTCAGGGATGTGTGTATAGTACGTTTAGCCTCATCACTCTCATTGTACAGACTTAGCAAGTTATTCATAGTCTCATCATCCTTAATGTGGGTAGATATGTCACTTAGTGTTCTACTGTTTTGTTGTTCAATGATCCTATCATTATCATTTACTAATTCCGACATTTCTTGTAGAAATTATAGATCTTGGAAGTTACCAGGATAGGTGGAATAGCCATATACCACTAATGCTAGTACTTTTTACCATCAATACTTACTGTATGTGATGGTGGGTATGGTCATTTCACACTGCCTAGTTGTGTCGTGCTATATTAACACTTTTTGTATTTCAACAATATGGGTGTAATACCCATGACACCATCAATGCTAGTGTGTAATATTGCCAGTAATTCGTATGTGATAGTGGGTATGGCTATTTTAACACTGTTAAGTAGTGTATTTAAAATACTCTTAATATAAGTGTCTGTAAAATAATTATTCTTATGATTTTGATAACAATTTAAACTTTCTACTACTCATTGGTATTGTTTTTGGTGCTATGTTATATAGGTCTAATTAGGGGTTTATATTAATAACTCGTATTATGAATACATGTTATATATATATATATATATTAAAAAAAAATTTGCCTGGATAACATTTTTTGATAGATATATTTATTATTATTATTATTATTATTGGATACATTTCACTTTAAGATATTATGCGCTATATGTTTCGTATGTTTTTATGTTAATTGTTTTCTGTTGTAAGTGTTTATGCTGCTGTAGCCTCTAAACTAATTGGAACGCTGATGACACCATCTCCCAGATGAGTGTAAAACGTTTTTCATTGGTTAGCTTGCTGCATTTAGTTAGTTCCAATGATCACTGTGACTACCCCCTGCCGAAGTGTCCCACGTGTCACGAAATGCGTTGAAGAGCCATTGCATGCTGGGCATTAACGTGATGACGCAACACGCCTAGCACTGCCTACACGAGCGCAGGAATCACCACAGGTGGATGCCGGTCTAGGACTTCCCCTCAGCACACGCCATCTGCGATCCGGAGAGGGGGATTGTGCCTGGACTACGGATCTGCTGTTTGAGAGTGTACCTGCCCGGTGGATTTGGATCCATATGATCCCATTTTTATTGTAAGTTTTGTACTTTCTTTTTATGCTACTATAAATTGTTTTATTTTTGAACTTTTAGTGATTTTTTATTCTCTTTTTTGCGCCCCAATTCCATTTGTCTTGGAGTCTGCACGTGTCATTTTTATGGATTAGTAGATGGGAATCTACATATGGAGATGGATGAGGGGAGTCTACGTGAGACATGTGGATGGAGGAATTGTGGAGCCTGTGTTTGATGTGCAGATGGATGAGGGCAGCCTGCATGAGTCTTGGGAATTAATAGATGGGGACCTGGGTGAGACCTGCAGATGAATGAGGTGAGCCTGCGTGTGACCTGCAGGTGGATGAGGAAAGCCTTCGTACAGATGGATGAGGGGAGAATACATGCAGATGTATGGGGAAGCCTGCATGAGACATGTAGATGGATGGGGGAGCATGCATGAGATGTATGGCTGTATGAGGTGAGCGTGCATGAGACGTTCAGATGGATGAGGGAATGATGCATGTGACGTGTGGATTGATGGATGGGGTGAGCCTGTATGAGATGTACAGATTGATAATCGGAGCCTGTGCGAGACGTTTGGATGCATGAGGGAAGCCTGCGTGAGATGTGCAGATAAATGAGGGGAGCCTACGTGTAACGTGCAGATGGATGAGGGGTACCTGCATGTGACGTGCAGATAAATGGGGGGAGCCTGCGTGTTGTGTAGATGGATAAGGGGAGACTGCGTGGCGTGAGACGGATGGGACAACACTGCATAATTGCATTCTTTGTAAGGGAGAGGCACACAGTCTTGCATATAAAATAACAAATCTTTTTTCTAAATCTCAACGTTTCGGTGTAGTAATTACTGCTTCATCAGGACTTATGCAGTAAGACATGGGGATGAAGGAGGGGAGCTTGCGTGACCTGCAGATTAATGAGGGAAGCCTGCAGGAGATTTATCGATGGACACTGGAAGTCTGCGTGAGATGGACGAGGGGATCCGGCGGGAGACGCGCGGCATACACGAGGAGACGCAGTGGCATGCACAAGGGGAGCCGGCGGGAGATGCACAAGGGGAGACGTGCGGATTAATTGGTGGAGAACCTGTGTGAGACGTGCATCTCTCCCCCCACAGATGGGTGGACACTGGTAATTGCAGTAAAGTACACAGGGGTACTGAGGAAAATAATTCCCTTAGTAGTTGTCACGCCTGTATGCCCGCAGACCTGGCAAGACCCCAATACTGAGGTGGGAACGGTATTACACCACACACCCACAGCATTGGGAGCAAGCCCGGAGTGTGGTATAGCGTTTCTGGGCTTGTTGGTAAAGTGGTTAGTATACTTGCAACGTCTTGTGGGATTAAGCATTAGAATGGTCGTGTCCGTGTGCCAATGTCCAGGGGTTCAGAGAGTAGAATAGTCGAAGTTCAAAGCCAGGTCCAAGGATTCCAGAGGTCAGCAAAGTAAAGTTTGTAGCAAGGTTCAAGGCGTACAGAGAGCAGAGTAGTCCAGGACAAGCAGGGGTCAAAACCAGGGAAATCCAAAGTAACACAGGAGCAGGAACAAGCAGGGACACAGAGGGAGCACAGCATAGGTCAGCACACACAGGGAAACAGGAACTATGCAGAGCGACGATAGAGAGGACAGACAGGGATTATAAAGGGAGACACACCAATAGGAGAGAGAGGAGGAGCAGAGAGAGAAGTTGGAGACAACAGGGATAGGTCAGGGAGAGAAGAGGAGGAGACAGAAGGGGCAGACAGGGGGATGGCCTGTAGGGACTGGGAGGAGGAGTCAGGAGAGTGACAGGCCCAAGAAGAGGAGCGTGTGCGCGCGCCCTCTGTAAGCTGAGGCTGCGCGCGCACAGGCTGCGACAGGGAGATGGCCCGCAGGTACTGGGAGGAGGAGTCAGGAGAGCGACAGGCCCCAGAAGAGGAGCGTGTGCGCGCGCCCTCTGTAAGCTGGGGGAGCGCGCACACAGGCTGCGTCACCAGGCGCGCGGAGCACCGTGCCGCGGGCACTCCGGTAGAGGGAAGCAGAGGACCGGACGGAGACGCCAGGAAAGGTGAGGTACTGGCCGCGGGCATAGCGAGTGTCTGGGAGCGGGGAGCGTTGCCGCAGGGGCTCAGGGACTGCGCGGGTGTGCGAGACTTGCGGGGCATGTGCTGAGGCAGTGGGGCAGTGAGAGAGGTAGACGGAGCGGGACAGGAGTGGGAAAGGGCAGAAGGATTGGAAAGAGATGGGACAGAGGGAGAGAAAGAAGGGGAAGGAATCCCCTGAATCGTCACAGTAGTGCATGTGACAGTAGAGGGGAAACCAGGCTCTCAATAAAGGTCAAGCCCATGAATGGTTACCCCTGATCTGTATATTGGGGTTCAGGAGTGTCAGCTCTTGAGCCCAGTGACTAAATGCATAAACTGTAACATGCTTTAATAAATAATTTTATGTGTGTTTACCTTTCCAGGGATGCCAGCTAGCAGGGATTGCTAGGGCATTAGTTTCGAGTGAGGGGAGGGTTAATCCCAGATTAACTTCTTGGATCTCACAATTAGAAAAACATAGGATGGTCACCTTACCACCATGAGTTTTACCAAACCGACAGCTATGAATAGCTATTTACAATTTGACAGTCATCATCCTGTAGCAGTAGGAAGGATCCGAAGATTCCAGCGGTGCACAGCTTGTAGAGATGAGAGACCAGCAAGGTGTAGATTAAAAATGAAATTTTATTGAAAAAACATAAGGTATGGGGGACACACTCTGACGCGTTTCGGACCTGCGTGGTCCTTAATCATAGAGCTGATTCGCGTCTCCATTACCCCCTGTCTTATAGTGTAAAACCCCTCCCCCTTGCGTCATTGCGCTGTGTGTTTTGGCGCGAAAACACGCCAAAACACACAGCGCAATGACGCAAGGGGGAGGGGTTTTACACTATAAAACGGGGGTAATGGAGACGCGAATCAGCTCTATGATTAAGGACCACGCAGGTCCGAAACGCGTCAGAGTGTGTCCCCCATACATATGTTTTTTCAATAAAATTTCATTTTTAATCTACACCTTGCTGGTCTCTCATCTCTACAAGCTGTGCACCGCTGGAATCTTCGGATCCTTCCTACTGTTATATTGCACACCGAGCGTGGATGCACGCACAGGAGAACAGCCATATGTGAGTATTGTATGTCTCCCTTCATTGAGACTGGATGATCGGTAACAGTGCGGCAACACAAGGGTCATGTAGGGCGCAATCCTACAAAGTAACGGTACGTTAACCCTCATTCATGTTATTTGTCATATGTGATAGATTCATGTACTAAGCACTGGGTCCAATACCTAGTTATGGTTATAGGCTGACTCCACAACAAAATAAGGATTTTTATTATATACTGAAGTTCTGAACGAGATTGAGCACTGTTTTTGGGACTCTTGCCCCATAACCACATACTGCACCGACACACTTTATTCGAGCAAATACCCGGTATGTACCTGGCAGATACCTGGAATGCGCCACTCCTAACCTCTGACAAGCCCCGTTGCATTTGCCTTCCCAGCCTGGGTTCATGCCTGGCTGATGGGCGGCTGATCTGTTAAATGATAATGATTAGGATTTAATAGGCTGCAATGCTTCGCGTGTCTACCAGATGGCATAAATTCATGAATTGTAATGCAGTTTATATATATATACTGTGCAGTATTGCAGCCAGCGGGAATAAAATGCTTCAATCCCTGCTTGGAAAATAACTCAATGTACTCGGGCAGAAAACAGTCACAAACCTCAATACACCCGGGTATACCCGAATTCGTGGGACTAGCCAAGCTCGAATAAAGTGTGTCGCCAGTGTACATCATCCTGTAGCATTAAAGCGGGGGTATACCAATTGGTCAATTCCTGCTGATCAGCCGGAATTGCTCGAACATTGAAGATTTAAAAAAACAAGCTGTAACAATGGAAGAGAAATTTCACTGACTGCAGATACAGTAAGAACTGCCCTAACCTCATCAAGGGCTTTCTTTTTGACCAATCGTAGGAAAGACAATCCCAACAAGGAAATAAGATGTATTACAATGCACATGGAAGGAAATAAATTCCATTCCAGACAGACACTTGCATGTGTTGCTCAATGACACCGACCTTAAGAAAGTGGTTAAGACGGGGCGTGGCCAGGACGCCGACGGAGATGGACGTGTAACTGAGGAGCTCCCCAGACCCTCACATAAACAAACGAATAGAGGCGCTTTTCCCCCAAAATCCCCCCTCTAAAAACGCACCCCCAGACCCACAGACCTGGCCGGCATGGCGAGCAAACAAAAAACCCAGGCAGCACAGGCTGTAACTAAACTATTCTCCCCTCGGAACTCAGAGGCGGCCACTAAAAATCAAGATGGCGCGGGACCATCGAGCGCACGCAGCCCCAAGCAAAGCGCCCCAACCCAGGACCGACCGGGAGAACCAGCGCAGGCGGCCGAAGCACTCACCCGCGAATGCATGAAGGAACTTATGGCTGAAATGCTAAACGACTTACACACCTCATTAAAGGCTGATCTCAGAGCGGTGGTCACAGAATTAAAGCAGGAGATAACAGGCCTCACGGAGCCCACGGCAGCCCTAGAAGCTAAAATGGCGGACACCACACAGGCCCAAGAACTAACCGCAAACGAGATATACCGGCTCGGGGCAGAGGTAGAAAATTTCCGCGAATGCCTGGAAGACCAGGAAAATCGCGATAAGAGACAGAACATACGAAAACGGGGAATCCGGGGGGTGGGGGGGGACAGAACTAATAACCCAATACTTAGACAAATGCCAACTCCCCACATTAACGGAGGAGGAAAACACAGTCCTCAACGCTGAGATTTCAAAAGAGGAACTGGAAGAGGCGGTCAAAACACTAAAGAATACTAAGTCTCCTGGCCCTGACGGTTTCACCAATGTCTATTATAAGAGATTCTTGCCTACCCTATCCACGCATCTTCTAAAAACATTTAACTATTTTATGGAAGGGAACCAAATCCCCCCATCAATGTCTCTCGCCAATCTGGCTATTATACATAAGGAAGGCAGGGACCCGATGCAATGTGGAAGCTATCGCCCAATCTCCCTTCTCAACAGTGATCTCAAATTATATAGTAAAATACTTGCAAACAGATTAAACCTCATTTTACCGAGATTAATCAATATTGACCAAGTAGGATTTGTCGCAGGCAGGCAAGCCTCGGACAATACTCGGAAGATAATCAATATTATTGATCATGTTCACCTCACAGGCACCAAAGCTTTACTTTTAAGCCAAGATGCAGAGAAGGCGTTCGATAGAATAAACTGGCAATTCCTGGACCATACTATGCGCAAGTTTGGCTTTAGAGACGCATATCTAGAGGGGGTCCGTAGGCTATACCAAAACCCATCAGCAACGGTAAAACTTCCAGGGGGCAATAACCAGAGATTCGAGATCACAAATGGAACTCGTCAGGGATGCCCCCTATCTCCTCTCCTCTTTGCATTAACCATAGAACCACTGGCATCGGCAATACGACTCAATATAGACATCCAAGGAATAGAAATTGGACACAGGCAGCATAAAATATCCCTATTCGCGGATGATGTTATTTTGACCCTCTCCAAACCCCAAATCTCCCTACCCAACCTCCAAAAGGAACTCCGGGATTTTGGAAAAATCTCAGGATACAAAATAAATAACGATAAATCAGAAGCCCTGAACCTAAGTCTGCCAGAGCCAGAGGTGAAACTCCTCAAATTAAACTTTAACTATCGTTGGTGCTCCTCCTGTATCAAATACTTGGGAGTTAAGATATCGAGGACCTACCAAACCCTGTATCAACATAACTATCCGAGCCTGTTCCAAAAAATCAAACAAGATTTAGATAAATGGGGAGGATACCAGATATCATGTATCGGGAGAATGATCTCAGTTAAAATGAACGTACTCCCTAGATTACTATACTATTTCCAGACTCTCCCGGTCCACATCCCTGGCTCTGAATTGAAAAATATACAAAAACTAATCCTCCAATTGATCTGACAGGGTAAAAAACCCAGAGTCGCCAGAACAGTTCTCTTGGCCTCAAGGGGGAGAGGAGGACTTGGTGTCCCAGACATCACAAGATACTACCTGGCCGCCCAACTACGACAGGCAGTAGTCTGGAACGCTAACCCAAATCAATACTGTTGGCTAGATATAGAAACACAATATGCCGGGACGCCTTCGCTGACAGCCTGCCTTTGGTCCCTGAGCAGGGAGGACATGCAGAATAGCAAATTCAAATTAGGCCCGATGAGACACACATGGGAGACGTGGATGAAAAGCAAATTCAAATATAAGCTCACAACACCTCAATCCCAATTTACACCAATTTATAAAAATCCAATATTCCCTCCTGGCTGTGAGCCCAGACAATTTGATCAATTCAAAGCAAAAAATATTAGAGCGGTTGC
Organism: Ascaphus truei; assembly: GCF_040206685.1. Taxonomy (NCBI): domain Eukaryota; kingdom Metazoa; phylum Chordata; class Amphibia; order Anura; family Ascaphidae; genus Ascaphus; species Ascaphus truei. Next base: position 192,272,484 of record NC_134487.1, on the reverse strand, counting down.
CGACCTCTTGAGCTTCGGGGAGTTCCTGAGCTATCAAAACTTACAAACCAAGTATGAAATAGTAGGGCTGAATGCTTTCAAGTACCTACAAATTCGGCACTTTATTCAAACACTATCCCCAACGTTGGAATTTCCCCTTCTCACAGGTTTCGAGCGGCTCTGTAGAGAAACAGCTCACCAGAAAGGTCTGATAACGCAAATTTGTGCAGAACTAGAGAGGGCCACAGAAGCCCCCACACACGACTATATGCTACATTGGGCAGCAGAATTGGACATAGTTATAGACCGAGAGGATTGGGAAAGTATTTGGGAAAATGCCTCAGGGACCTCTATATGTACCACAATCAAAGAAAATATATACAAAATATTGTTTCGCTGGTATTTCACCCCAGTTAGAATAAATCAAATCTACCCTCTGGCCTCTGATCTATGCTGGAGAGGTAGCGGTCAAAAGGGGGACATGGCCCATATTTGGTGGACATGTCCAGAAATTCAGAAGTATTGGGAAACTATACAAAATTTGATAAAAGAGGTCACAGACCTAACGATACCTATTGACCCGCTGACCTGCCTATTGGCCAGGCCCCTAGAGACACTGGACCGACCAACAGGTAAATTAGTCTCCTTCATCCTCACAGTGGCCAGATGTGCGGTGGCAGCCGCCTGGAACAAAGTGTCTCCCCCTCCCAAGCGAACAGTAATAAAAAGAGTGCAGGAGGTGATGGAGATGGAGAGACTCTCAGCCTTTCTAAAGCGGTCCTGTTCCTCCTTTAATGACGTATGGGAGCCATGGCTAACCCACATGGCTCTTATGAGCCGAAACGCCACATGACATTGCCCGAGCTGCATTTGCCGAGGAAAGGGGGAACAATCTCCCTTACCTACCCCCCCCCCCACTCTCTCTTCCCCCTTCTCCCCCCTTTCTGTTTCCATACTCACGCCACCCCGGCAGACCCAGGAGGGTCAGGGGGACGTTGAGACTTTCTCCCCCCTCCCTGGAAAAAACTTGTATTAGGCCGACATATTGTAAATATCTGTAATAATGTGAAATGTTATAAATGCCTAATAAAAAATTTTGAAACAAAAGAAAGTGGTTAAGACACGTTCTAATATCACCTGGCAGTGGTCAAGGAACTTAAGACACCTTGGTCGGTAGTCACTTTACAAGGAGAACCACTGAAACAACACGGTTAGGAAAACAAACCAAAGGTTGCTATAAATGTTTTAAATACAAAGCCTGTGATTCTGTCACTAAAAGTAAAGCATTAAGTAATTTTAATGGCAGCAAAACACAGAGGGAATTTAGAAAGAGAATTCTTGAACATTTGGATACAATCAGAAATTTGGTGAATAGACCTGTCGCGTCATGTTGAAAATAAGCATGCCAGTGACACAAGTTGTATTTCGTTTCAAGGAATTGACCGTATTTCACAATCTATAAGGAGGGGTGATTGGGACAAGGCACTGTTACAACGCGAGGTGCGATAGATTTATACTCCAGGGCTTGACGAAGGTTTTGTTTACACCCCTTTCTTGTGATATTTAATTCCTGCATTTAGTCTCTAAAACTACATTGTATTTTGGTTATTATACATTACCTTCTGTTCTTCAATTGCAGTGCTGTGTTGCTCTGCTTGGCGGCCAAGTTCTAAAGGTCTAGTTTTGTACCCCAGACCTCCAGTAAGTGTGTCTTTTCTTATGTAGTTTGTGTTCCATTTTGTGTATGCCTTTTCATGCGAATAAATTTACAATTTATTTAACTTTACCTGTTTTGCTCAATGTATGATCCTGGTAAAAAGGTGTAAATGCCTGGTCTCCCATGACACGGGGCAGCTCAGATGTAATTCCACCCGTGTACCGGCAAATCATGCCTGCTCACCGGGTAGAATTAAGTTACTACCGGTGTCTCTGGTCCCCGAACTCCTGCAAACAAAAGTATTACATTCTTACCCAAATATCCCACCTAAAACTTACACACAGCAAGTTGTATGCGTCTGGGGCAAAGGGAACATGGAAAGTGGAAAAGCAGGGGTCACTTTAACTTTACATGTACAGATACCAGGCCCCTGGCTTATTGTGCTGTGAAGCCGCCAGGGACTCACGGAATCCGAGGGCAACCAGAGGGCTTAACCTTTATTATATAGCCTGGTTACCCTTGCCCGTCACACCTCACGCCTTAGATGAAGGCTCTGGGGCAGCCACCTCATCCAGTGGTTCTACAAGCATGCAAGCTCTGGGCGTATGCTGGTCACTGGTGATGTCCTGTCGGGAGAGTCCATCAGCATTGCCGTGTTCACTGCCCATCTTATGCTGAATTGTAAAGTTAAATTCTTGCAAAGCTTTACTCCAGCGCAGCAGCTTCCTGTTCTCCCCGACACCCTCTGTAGCCAATTTAGGGGATTGTGATACGTGAGGACAGTAAAAGCCCTCCCATACAGGTAGGGCTGGAGCTTCTTCAGTGCCCACACAATTGGGAGGCACTCCTGGGTGGCATAAGCCACTTCCCGAGGCAGCAGCTTGCGACTGAGGTAGATGATTGGGTGTTGTACCCCCATCCTCGCCTACCTGGCTCAATACAGCTCTGACACCAAAGTCCGAGGCGTCAGTCTGTACAAGGAACCGCTTGCTGTTGTCGGGTGCTGCCAGGATAGAGCACTAGCCAGGGCAGATTTAAGAATTGTAAGATATGTGTATTAGGGTGGTCAAGCAATAAGATCCTGCATGTCATTTTTATATAAACAGTGCACTCCTTAATGAGCTAAATCCATCAAGATATATAAATGTGCATCCAATCCTTAGAAGTTACGGACAATAGGACAAATATCCCCTGAAGGTACAGAGAAGGTGGGGTGTCCCACACTAATCAATAACCTCATCAGGGGTGTCTACCATCCTGAAAATAAGAATGTTCTACTCACTTTTCATAAATAGATTGAGTCCTTATCATGAGACTTTTTCTGCGGTGTGCAAGCCACGGTAGTAGAATCCAGGAGAAAAAAGAGAGCAGCGCACAACCAGGGGAGTAGGGTCCAAAAAAAGAAGAAAAGTTTATTGAAAAATGTTTAAAAGAGCATGGCGACTCAGGTAGATGATTGGGTGTTCTCCCCCATCCTCGCCTACCTGGCTCAGTACAGCACTGACACCATAGTCCGAGGCATCGGTCTGTACCAGGAATCGTTTGCTGTTATCGGGTGCAGCCAGGATGGGAGCACTAGCCAGGGCAGACTTCAGAGCCTGGAATGCCTCCTCGCAAGCGGGAGACCAGACAACCAGAACCAAGAGTTTATTCTGGGTCAAGTCAGTCAGGGGTTTGGCCAGGCAGTGTACTGGGAGACAAACTTTCTGTAGTAACCAGCGGTGCCTAAAAAAGTAATAACCTGCTTCTTTGTGGGGCACTGGCCACTCAATGATTGCCTCTACCATAGCCGGCTCCGGCTTGAGATGCCCCCCCCCCCTACTCTATGCCCGAGTTACAATACCTCTGCCATATCATCTAGACACTTAGATGTTTTTAGTGTCAACCCTGCTAACCTAATCCTCTTCAGCACCGCTGATACATGTAATATGTGATTCCCAGGAATTACTAAACACAGCAATGTCATCCAGGTATGCCCTTGCAAAGCTTTGCATGCCTTCCAGTAACCTATTGACCAGACGTTGGAAGGTAGCCGGGACATTCTTCATCCCGAATGGCATAACTAAAAATTAATATAAGCCAATCGGAGTGATGAAGGCTAACTTCTCCTGGGTCAGAGGGATTTGCCAGTACCCCCTGGAAAAATCCATGGTAGTCAGATACCTTGCCCCTGCGAGCTCATCTAATAGCTCGTCCAAACAGGGCATGGGATAGGCATCAGACACCGTCTGAGCATAGAGCTGCCGGTAGTCCACACAGAACAGAGTGATCCCGTCCTTCTTAGGTACCAGGACTACTGGACAAGCCCAATGACGCTGAGACGGTACAATTACCCCTAGTGCCAGCATCTCCTCTACTTCCTCCTCTATGCTACTCTTCACCTCTGCTGATACCTGGCATTCTTATGCAGAGGTCTCTGATCCCCGGTGTGGACTGGGTGATCAGTAATATGGGTCCTGGGCGACTTGTCCGGGAACTGAACCATGTACTTTTCTAACATAGTCTGTGCCTGCACCCGCTGGGGTGCTTCGAGCTGGGAACCTATCTCAACCTGCTATACGGTGCCCCCCTTCTTAGACTCCCGTGAGATCGGGAAGAGCTTGGCTCACCGTGTCACAAAACGATGGGCTACAGATGGCCAGCACTGATGGCTCACTCACAAAATATGCTTTTAACATATTTATACTGTATGGTGGGTTCTGTGTCTGTCTCATCATCTAGCTGTACAACATAGTTGTACTCGTTCATCCTCTATCAGTTTGGTAGCCATCTGGCTCACTCAGAATATCAGCTTTGAAAGTTTCATCTTATTTTACAGTGCACAAGCATAATACATTTTAAACATACCCGTTTCCTAAAATATACTTTTATTCTGTCTAAGTCTTTTAGTTATGAGGGGTAGAATGGGACTCTATACTTTTATTCCCACTAGCCATATCCCTCACACACTGCAAATGTGGCTTAGACCTCATAGCCTTCTGGGATATTACACATTTATGAAACACAAAATATTTTTCACCATTAGTCCCAAAGTAGCATGAAAAGATTCTTAATTCCCAGAGCTGTAGCTCATTCCCTTAAGAAAAACCCATCTCACTTAGAACTAAAAAACGCTTAGGTTCATTCTCAGAGCTGTATCTCCTTCCTTTAGTGATAATAGGATTTAGGTTTCATAACCTAAACTGGACTATAAAGGGCACCCCATGGGGACACCTTTTGTAGTTACCAGACATGATGGAGCCGGCCCCACAGGTGGCAATGAGTTAGCCAGAGAGGATGCAGCCATAGTCTTCTCCTCTTGGCTAAAATCATATTTCCCGCTCACCCGGCTTTTTGAGCCTGCTTGGCACGCCTACACATCTGATGTCAGACAAGGGACGAGCCCCTCTTTCTATTGGCTGGCAGGGAGGGATTCCCACGCTGCCATTGGCTTACAGCTATGGGTTTCCCCTAGTTATCCCATGTATGAAAATATATTTTATTATGTTTGATGAGTTTGTTATAAGTCTCTATGCAGTCAGCCCGGGCATCTACCTAGGCACCGGCATGTTTGCATAGAGTCCATAGTTCAAAGAGGAGAGGATGTCCAGAGGTGAGAGAGTAATTTGGTTGGCGAGGAAGGGCGATTGTCCAGGTCATAAGAACAACGGGCACCCTGTGTGGACACCTTTTGAGTCTCCCAGACTTGGCAGAACCTACCCAGCGGGTGGCAATTAGTTAGCCGGGAAAGATACAGCTCGTTGGCACATTTCCCATTGGCTAATGCATATATCATGCCCACCCGACTTTTCGAGCCTGCTTGGCACTGTCACGGGAGGCCAGGTATTTGCACCTTTATACCAGGATCATATCACTGAGCAAAACAGAGAAGTAAAAAAAAATTGTGATTTATTCTTTAAACAGATGTACACACATTGGATTACAATATACAGGAGAAAACACACTTACTGGGGGTCTGGGCTTCAAAACTAAAGTTTACTAGTTTATATAGTCCATAAAATAAAGTCTTTAGGTTGACCGGGACTCAGCCCGAAACATCCTGGAACTCAAATTGGCATGAGTATCCAGTCGCCACCACTGTATCTCTTCCGGAGATGCCAAAATCCTTTGACCGGGAGATAGTACCAAACGTCCTGGTACTCTTTTCGGTGTGCAGTTCCTGCCACAATCGCTACGTTCTCTCCTCAGTACTTGGCCCCGAAAAGTGGGACTTAGAAAATTTCTTGACTTGCCAGTCTCCTGCAGCCGGACTTGGCACCTCTGCCACCTGTGAGGCAGAAGCCACCTGTAGAGTTAGGCGTCTCAAGGTCTGGCCTGGGCAAATGGTCGCCCGATGGCTTCCATTCAGTCCAGGACAAGGGTAAATGAGTCTAACTCCTCCGTCCAAATGGCTTTCACACCGTGGCAATCTGTGACTTTCAACTCCAGGACCCGAGCAGACTTAGTGGCATCAACTTGGTACACTGGCGACACACTTTATTCGAGCTTGGCTAGTCCCACGAATTCGGGTATACCCGGGTGTATTGAGGTTTGTGACTGTTTTCTGCCCGAGTGCATTGAGGTATTTTCCAAGCAGGGATTGAAGCATTTTATTTCCGCTGGCTGCAATACTGCACAGTATATATATATATACTGCATTACAATGCATGAATTTATGCCATCTGGTAGACACGCGAAGCATTGCAGCCTATTAAATCCTAATCATTATCATTTAACAGATCAGCCGCCCGTCAGCCAGGCATGAACCCAGGCTGGGAAGGCAAATGCAACGGGGCTTGTCAGAGGTGAGGAGCAGCGCATTCCAGGTATCTGCCAGGTACATACCGGGTATTTGCTCGAATAAAGTGTGTCGGTGCAGTAGCCAAGTGGTCTCCCGGAACCACGGACTTGGAAATCCCCAGTTCATATACAGTGCATAAACATTTACCATTACACACAATGTTAAAATTAAAATATTTCACAATTTCTTCTAAGTCCCTCATTTACTAGGTTTCACTGAAAAGACGTGCACGTTCAGTTTCAGCGCTCCTAGACCTTCCTATAAGAAAATGTTTTAAAAGTTGAACGTAATAATGATTAGGTTCAATCTCAGATTTACTTTTCCGAATACATAGGAATTTGGACTTAGACATTGTGACGGGGGAGGGGTGCCAAGCGAGTAATAAAGGGTTCACCCCCATTAGGCATCCCCTTCCCCCATCTGGGAAGTGAGGGGTTAACCAGAAATGTACTTATAATACATATGTTCCCCTGCTTCACAACCGAAAGGTATGTCCCTTGGTTATCATATTCCCACATTTAGAGGAATTTCATGTATTTGTATTCCCCTGCCTCAGGGCAAACTGTGTTCTATTTGCTAGACGTGTATATTGGTACAATTATTGGTGTTTGTACCTTTACAGTGTATGCACCAACCACATATACTGGGATCAGATCGGGAGGGAAAGGGTTAATTGCATTTACATGTTTATGGCCCTTTGTTCCCTTTCCCGCCTTTTCAGTCTCCATTTTGCAGAATCTCCATAGGTCGCCATTGGAGCCCCATGTAATCCTATGGAGATTCCGCCGATTTGGGCCCAATACCTGAGAAGACCTGCAGGTGGCGCCCGAGAGGAGGAGCGGAGTTTCCCCATTGAAAGTGAATGGAGTAATGCATTTCAATGGTGATTCCTCAAGGCCGACCTCCGGAGACGAGCTGGCAGCCAGCCAGACCGCAAAACCGCAGAAGTGGATACAATTTCAGTAAAAAGCTTTGATCACACAATTGGCGTGGGAACTAGGCTTCGGTCAAGTTCACCACCAATTAGCGTGGGAAACTTTTGTTCTAGGGCATCCCGAAATAAAATAATTTTTGCCCCTAGGAACCCCCTCACTCGACCGCAACTGGGTCCGACAATTAATGGCGACGAGAAAGGGTCACACCGGCCATGAGGGTCCTACCATTGACCGCAAAGGCGGAGAAAGCCACGTGGCGTTTAAACACTAAGTGTAAAACAGTGTAAACTGAAAACCCATAACTCCGGTTCTGTGGGGAAAAGAGGGCTGGGATTCGGCCAGCATGTAGTCATAGTTCTGGCATGACTGCATGGTAATTCCCGACCTTCTCCCCTTAACCGAACAGAGTAGGGTTAACTGTAAAAAGTGTGGGTTGCGCATTGACTCCAATAGTAGCGGAGGTCCAATTGAATCCTATGGCAGCTTCGGCCCATGCATTTTCTATGGCGGCGCCGGCCCTATTGATTCCAATGGAGGTAAAAGCCGCGAGGTAAACGGCTAAGTTAAAAACTGTGAAAACCTGAAGTCCATAACTCCGGTTCTGTACGGATTAGAGAGCTGGAATTTGGCCAGCATGTAGTCACTGCTCTGGCATGACTACATGGCAAATTCCGACCCTCTCTGAGCAACAGAACGGAGGCAGGTTAATTGTGTAAATTGGGTTTCTGCCATTGACTTCAATGGCAGAGAAATGAAGCTTCTGTAAAAGTGCATTTAAAGTCATTTATGATAACTCCGGTTCGGTGGGTCCCAACGAGCTGAAAATTGGCCACCGTTAAGAATCCTCTCCAGCATGAGGATCTGGCAATTTGTAGCCCGCTCGGCCCAGCCGAATGGATTATTTTTATTTATTTATTTTTTATATTTGCTGCAACCTCACTTATTTTCAAATTATGCACTTCCTTCAACCAGCCACCTTATGTTTATAACTCTATTCATATATCTCCATCTCTCCTTTCTTCCCCACTTCTCAGTTCACATGAACTCCTTTCTTACCTGCGTCCTCTGACACCACACAGCTATACATCCTGCACTAAAACACACCCCTACAAATCATCCTCACACATTCTCTTTCTTTCCATGCTTCTCCTCCTTGCTTCTGGGGATATCTCTCCCAATCCTGGTCCCTGCCTTATTTCTACTTGCTCTCGTCCTCGCCTCCCACATAAAACTTCTACTCCTTCTGGTGTTAACCCCTCCAACCTCATACCCATCCCATGCCACCCTCCCTCCTCTCTCCCTTTCGCCTGTGCCCTTTGGAATGCTCGCTCCCTCTCTAACAAGTTCCTCTCTGTGCATGACTTCTTTCTCTCTCACTCCCTGCTTCTCTTTGCTATAACTGAGACCTGGCTCACTCAGTCTGACTCTGCTCTGGAAGCTGCCCTCTCTTATGGTGGCCTTTCTTTCTCCCACACTCCGCGCCCTGATGGCAGGGGTGGAGGTGTGGGGCTCCTGCTCTCCCCTCTCTGCCGTTACTGAACTCTTCCTATTCCCCCCTCTCTTGCTTTTCCCTCCTTTGAGGTTCACACAGTCCAGATCTTCTCTCCTCTCCCTGTCCACGTGGCTGTCATCTATTGCCCACCTACCTCTACTCATCCCCCCTCTGCCTTTCTCTCTCACTTTGAATCCTGGCTCTCTTTCTTTCTCTCCTCAGACTCTCCTGTTCTTCTCCTTGGGGACTTCAATTGCCACATTGATGACCCCTCTCTCCCTTGGGCTTCCCGCTTTCTTTCTCTAACCTCTTCTTTTGGCCTTCAACAGTGGACTACAGCCAGCACCCACAAGGATGGCCACTACTTAGACCTGGTTTTCACTAAAAACTTCTCTCTCTCTGATTTCTCCATTTCCCCTTTTCCTCTCTCTGACCATCACCTCATCTCATTCTCCCTATCTCGCTTCTCCCCTTCTCCACCTCCATCTACCCCCCGGTTCTGCAGAAACCTGCGCTCTATTCACTTACCTGACTTTGAGTCCACTTTACACTCCTCCCTCACCTCTCTCAGCTCTGCTACAGACCCTGACAACCTGGTCAGGAACTACAACTCTATCTTGTCCTCCTCTCTTGATCTACATGCCCCGCTTTCTCTCTGCCGCACTCGCCCTTTTAACCCTAGACCCTGGTTAAATTCCCACACGCGCATGCTGCGTTCCTCCACTCGTTTCTCTGAACGCCTCTGGAGGAAATCTCATACTCTCGCAGACTTCCTTCACTACAAATTCATGCTATCCTGTTTCAACTCTGCCCTCTCGCAAGCTAAACAAGCCTACTTTTCTGCACTAATCAACATGCACAAGTCTAACCCACACCGACTGTTCTCTGTCTTTGATACTCTACTCAAACCACCCTCAGCTGCCTCTCCTTCCTCCATCTCCGCTCAGGAGTTTGCTGACTATTTTAAGGAAAAGATGGAATCCATACGTCAGAACATCCCCTCTGTTTCTTCCTCCCATCCCACACCTCTTCCTAACTCTCCTCCTGCCTTCCTTGACTCTTTTTCCACTGTCTCACAGGAGGATGTGTCGCTGTTGATCGCCTCTTCTCCCTCTACCACTTGCCCTCTTGACCCCATTCCCTCCCATCTCCTAAAACCTCTTGCTCCTACTATAATCCCTATGCTCACACACATTTTTAACTCCTCCCTCTGCTCTGGAACCTTTCCATCCTCCTTCAAACATGCAACAGTCATACCATTACTCAAAAGCAGAAAGCTTGACCCTACCTGTCTTTCTAACTATCGACCTGTCTCCCTCCTGCCTTTTGCCTCTAAACTCCTTGAACGTCTTGTATTCTCTCACTTGCTCCATTTTCTCAACACCTATGCTCTCCTAGACCCTCTACAATCTGGCTTTCGCACTGCTCACTCCACGGAAACAGCCCTCACTAAAATAACTGACGACCTGCATGCTGCCAAAGACAGAGGTCATTACATTCTGCTCATATTACTCGACCTCTCTGCAGCATTTGATACCGTGGACCACCCTCTTCTCTTTCACATTCTCCATACTCTTGGCATTCGGAACAAAGCTCTATCCTGGATCTCATCCTACCTCTCCCATCGTACTTTCAGTGTCTCTTCTGCTAAAACATCCTCCTCCTCTATTGATCTCTCTGTGGGCGTACCCCAGGGCTCTGTCCTGGGACCTCTTCTCTTTTCTCTGTATACACTCTCTCTAGGTGACCTAATAACATCTTTTGGGTTTAATTATCACCTCTATGCTGACGACACACAAATGTATTTCTAAACACCCGACCTTACACCTGCTGTACAAACCAAAGTTTCTGAATGTCTCTCTGCTATATCTTCCTGGATGGCCCTCCGCCGCCTTAAACTCAACATGGCTAAAACAGAGCTCCTCATACTTCCTCCCAAACCTGGCCCCACTACCTCCTTCCACATTACTGTTGGAACTACAATCATTCACCCAGTAGCCCAAGCACGCTGCCTAGGGGTCACACTCGACTCCTCTCTCACATTCGCCCCTCACATTCAAAACATTTCTAAAACCTGTCGCTTTTTCCTCCGCAATATAACTAAGATACGCCCTTTCCTCTGTTTCTCGACTGCTAAAACTCTGACTCAGGCCCTCATTCTCTCCCGTCTTGATTACTGTAACCTCCTGCTGTCCGGCCTTCCTGCCTCTCACCTGTCTCCCCTACAATCTATCCTAAACGCTGCTGCCAGAATCACTCTACTCTTTCCGAGATCTGTCTCTGCATCTCCCCTCATGAAATCCCTCTCCTGGCTTCCGATCAAATCCCGCATCTCACACTCCATTCTTCTCCTCACTTTTAAAGCTTTACACTCTTCTGCCCCTCCTTACATCTCAGCCCTAATTTCTCGTTATGCACCATCCAGACTCTTGCGTTCTTCTCAAGGATGTCTTCTTTCTACCCCCTTTGTATCTAAAGTCCTCTCCCGCCTTAAACCTTTTTCACTGACTGCCCCACACCTCTGGAATGCCCTTCCCCTCAGTACCCGACTAGCACCCTCTCTATCCACCTTTAAGACCCACCTTAAGACACACTTGCTTAAAGAAGCATATGAATAGCACTGTGGCTATTCTGAACACATGATACATAAAGCTTGGCCCCGTGCAGACGCACTTACCAGAACTCCCTCCTACTGTCTCTGTACGTTCTCCCTACCTACCAATTAGACTGTAAGCTCCTCGGAGCAGGGACTCCTCTTCCTTAATGTCTAAAGCACTTATTCCCATGATCTGTTATTTATATTATCTGTTATTTATTTGATTACCACATGTATTGCTGCTGTGTGTACATTAATGGCGCAATATAAATAAAGACATACAATACAATACAATATATATATATAATTGTGGAAATGTACTGTATTTGGTGTCTGGCATAAAAGCCCAGGAAAGATACTGGCTCTACAGTATGTTAATGTTCAGGGGGCGACTATATGTCTACAACAGGCCCCCTGATCAAAGGCTCCCCCACCCTGATTGTATATACTAGGGCGGTGGAGAGCATCACTTGAGTGGTTCTGTAGGTGTTATAAATCACACTTGCAGACAAAGGTTTTTCTGTCCAGAGACCCAAAAGGCAGACTAGGAGACGCCAATCTTTTGGGAGTGTGCCTAAGAAAATGGGCCCCTGATTAGAATAATGCCCATCCCTGTGGGCAGGTATTACCTTGCTTCCCATGTGATCTGGCAAGGGGTAGTTGGGTGTAGGTAATTGGTAACCAATACCTGACACCCAATGTTAAGGGATAGGGCTTATTGTCAGCTCTATGCCCAATGTTGTTTGTGATTTCTTCTACTTGTTACCTGATGCCTGAATGAATTGCTAATCAAGATCCTGATTACTTCATTGCCCAAACCCTGAGTAAGTGTATATATCCTGTGTGTTATTTGTATATTCTGTGTGTTCACCTTCTTCAAGGAATAAACTTTCTTTATTATATCACAGTCGCATTCGATTCAACCCTGCACAAGCTATCGTGACAGACATGAAATCCGCCTTGCAACCTTATCGAGGGTTGAAGCACCCCAGAACCTTTACATTTGGTCATGGTGGTCTGGGCATATACAGGGGGACCCCCATTAACCTAGGGACCCCTGACTGTACCTGGGATACACATATCCCTATGCCCCATTTACCTTTCTGGTCTCTGCTGAACCAGGGAAACCTGGTGGTGAGTCACGCAACTGCTTTCCAGGGAAGACTCTGACCTGATTCCCAGATACATTTTTGGGGTGGTCAGCAGCTCTGGACCCCTTCTACCTAGACACATTCTGACAACACTTACCGCAAAGTCCCCCCTGAAACACATAGCCTGAGAATCTCCACTGGGTAGCACTCCTGGAAAGGTAAAACACACATCTTTTATTGCAATACAATTTCATACATTGCAGGTACCATACATGGATTCAAGAGCTGACACTCTAAACCACCAAATATGGCTCAGAGGTACCCAGTCTGGCATTATACCTTTATTGATGGCCTGGTTACCCCCTCACTGTCACAGGTATGCGTATTCCTCTGATGTCAGCCGAGGGACGAGCCCCTTTTTCTATTGGCTGGCTGTGAGGGATTCCCACTCTCCCATTGGCTGCTCCTTCCCCCTCCGTTCTGGGGATAGGCCAGTGGAGTGTATGTAAGGTGCTGACCAAGAGAGCAAGGGATGGGGTGCAACCAATGAGGTGAGTCGATGCAGCTAGGGTGGGCTTTTCAAAGTTGCTCTGTTCGAAATAACAGAGCAACCGGCTTCGTTTTGAAACCTAAAAAGTTTACCTCGCAGAGTCTAAATCAGAAGCAAGGACCAAGTTTCCATTTTAGAACGTAGCAGTCGAGGCTGGGAACTGAAGCCGAAAAGAGGACCAGGAGAACCAGGTGTATATCCCGGTCAGGGTAAGCTCATCCAAGCGGGCGCCCTGCACCTAGGAAAGCCTAGATTTTCCCCCAGATCCCCAGTAAGTGTATTTTTAACTGTGTCTTGTGTATTTCTTGTTGTATGTGGGTTTACCAAAATAAACACAATTTGTTTTTACTATCTTGTTTTGCCTATTGAATGATCTCGGTAATATATAAATGGTGTAAAAAGTACCTGGTCTCCCGTGACAGGCTTTTTTCTGGTGGCAGAAGTGGGATCATTAGGCTTTGGACTATAAATTCCCGTGGGTGTTTGTCGTACAAAGAGGAGCTCATAGATTGTGTGCTCTCAAAACAAGTAGTACTCGTACGCATGATTTAAACAGAGCAGGAGAAAGTTGTTTGTCACTGAAGTTTAGTGCCCAAAGCCGAATATGTCTCAGCGGACAGAATTGTCTCAGTGCTGGGATCGCCAGAGAGTCGTAACCTGGTTTGAGGGTTATGGGCTACTGATGTGCGGTCCCAAGGTTCAGCAAAGCATCCGGCCGCTCCTCCTTCTCTTACCGTGCACCCCAAAACTGGAACAATCTACCAGAGAATCTCGCAGCCACCGCCAGTCTAATTTCTTTCATATCTAAAACTGCCCCTCTTTTTAATCTGGTCGGTAACTGTTACATATGCCTATAATATATATTATCTCTAACTGTGGATGCAATGTCTTGTATATAATGTATACCCTGTTCATGTGAGGATTCTTCTTTGTGAAGAAGAAAGACGGGTCGTTACGACCATGTATTGACTATTGGGGGCTCAATAAAATCACCAATAAAAATCGTTATCCACTTCCTCTCATATCAGAGCTCTTCGACCGTCTACAAGGTGCTAACAATTTTTCCAAATTAGACTTATGTGGGGCCTATAATCTCATCAGAATTCGTCAAGGCGACGAATGGAAAACTGCATGCAATACCAGAGATGGACATTATGAGTACTTGGTCATGCCATTTGGTCTGTGTAACATCCCAGCTGTGTTTCAAGATTTTGTCAATGAAATCTTTAGGGATCTTCTCAATTCTTCGTGATTATCTATTTGGATGACATTTGATTTTTTCTAAATCCAAACAGGAACATGTGTCCCATGTCAAACAAGTACTCCTTCGTCTACGGGAAAATCAACTCTTTGCCAAACTCGAAAAATGCCAGTTCATCAAGCATCTACCGTTTTTCTAGGATACATCATCTCCAATACTGGTCTTTCCATGGACCCTGCTAAAGTCACAACGGTACTGGATTGGCCTCAACCCACCACTCTCAAAGCCATTCAACGGTTTCTAGGATTTTCCAACTATTATCGCAGATTTATTCAGAATTTTTCTTCCTTGGTAGCCCACCTTACAGCATTAAGAAAGGAGCCAATCCCACATCTTGGTTTCCCACAGCCATTCAGCCTTTTCTCGCCTTAAAAAGGGGTTCGTGTCCGCACCTATTGTTATCCATCCCGATCCCAAACTTCCTTTTACCCTCGAAGTCGAAGCATCGGATGTCAGTGTTGGCACTGTTCTTTCTCAAAGGAAGACTCTTCAGTCCAGGTTGCTCTTGTGTGGCTTTTTTTCCAAAAAAAATTCTTCCGCTGAATGCAATTATGATATCGGGAATTGTGAACTCCTGGCCATGAAACTAGCACTTGAAGAATGGAGACACCTTCAGGAGGGTTCTGAGGATCCCATAACAATCTTGACGGATCACCAAAATCTGTTATACATCGAAGGAGCCCGTCGCCTAGGAGCCCGCCAAGCCAGATGGTCACTTTTCTTCTGAAGATTCAACTTTATAATCTCCTATCTTCCTGGAACCAAGAATGTTAAAGCTGACGCTCTTTGGACAACAAATCTGAGGATCAACAAAAACCCATTTTTCCTTCCAAATGTATCCTTTCTGCAACTACCTTCAACGTCCTTGAAAATATCATGCGGCAACAGGACCACATCCCTGTCGATCTTACAGTTCCTGAGGGTCGTCTTTACACTTCTCCCATGCAGAGCAAAAAAGTTCTCCAATAGAGTCACTCTTCCAGATCTGCAGGCCACCCGGGGACCAGGAGAACTTTAGATCTCATCTCCAGAACATTCTGGTGGCCCGAGATACAGAAAGACGTAAAGGACTTCTTAGCCGCGTGCCCAACTTGTGCCAGGACTAAAACTCCTTGGAATCTCCCTTTGGGACTTCTTCAGCCCTTACCTGTTCCCGATCGGCCATGGAAACACTTGTCCATAGATTTCATTGTTGACTTACCCGTATCCAGGGGCATGAACACAATCCTCGTAGGGGTGGATAGATTCTCAAAGCAATCCCACTTTATACCCCTCAAGGGTCTTCCCAACTTTTCCAAATTGGCTTCATGGAGTACCACTGGTCATTGTATCAGATAGAGGTTCTCAGTTTGTGTCTCGCTTCTGGCGCTCTTTTTGCCTACAACTGGGCATTGCTCTTCATTTTTCCTCTGGATATCACCCACAAACAAATGGTCAGGCTGAGAGGACCAATCAGTCCCTAGAACAATACAAATGATGTTTTGTGTCCGATTCCCAGAGCTTTTGCCCTGGGCAGAGTTTGTTCATAACAACGCACAAGGCGGATCAACCCTGGAGTCCCCGTTTTTCGTGAATTACGGGTTCCACCCGTCTACTCTTCCTCTCTCTTCATCCTCATCGAGGGTCTCAGCGGCAGACGACAGGATTAAAGAACTGCAAAATCTCTGGAAAAGGGTCCAGGGAAACATCAGGACAGCCACGAATAGGCAGAAGACCCAGGCAGATCGCAAACCGCAGACCAGCTCAGGATTTCAAAATCGGCAACAAGGTCTGGCTGTCATCCATAAACATCCTGCTAAAAGTTCCTTCATGAAATTCGCACCCAGATTTCTCGGTCTGTTTCCTATCACTGAAAGGATTAATCCATTCGCATACCAACTCTCGCTACCTTCTTCTTTGAGGATTCCGTCCGTCTTTCATGTTTCCTTATTCAAGCCAGTTGTTCAGAATGTACATTCGGTTCCAATTGCTCCTACTCCTTCTCATATGGTGCAGGGTCGACACGAATACGAGATACAATCTATTCTGGACTCCAAGTTTTCAAGAGGCTCATTACACTACCTTGTACACTGGAAGGGTTTCAGCCGGAGGAAAGATCCTGGATTCCGAGCCATCGTGTTCACGCAGCCAGGTTGGTCCGTATCTTCCATTCGAGATTTCCAAACAAGCCTTCATGGAGTCGCCCGGAGGTCGCTCCTAGAGGGGGGGGGGGTACTGTGATGATTCGCCATTCTGGCAGCTGGAGACCATCTCCTCACCTGAGAACCCCTGCCATGACAGATGTCCAGGATGCGCTATCTCATGGCCCTGTTACGCGTGCACGGACTACGCGCGGTTAGTCTCTTCTCCCGCGGGTTCCGTCTCCAGGCCCCGCCTCTGCACAGGCGTACGGCATGCTCATTCGCCCAGCCTCCCCTCTAACATCCTTCCCAGTCTCCGCCCCCGCTCCTGTGACTGTCAGGTCCGGCGCAGGAGTGACGTGCGCACCGGACTCCGCCCCCTGACCCCAGTGACGCACACGGATCAGCACGCGATCGGTACCACCTCCAAGACTCGGGCCTGCTCTGCAGAGGGACATGCGCGGTGCGCAAATGACGCACAACCTAGTCGCCAGTCTTCCGGCTCCACCTCTAATTTGGCTGTGTCATAGGGCACACCAGTGTGACCCAGCAGCCTATAGGATTCCTCTCTTCTGCTCCGCCCTGGCTTTTCATTGGTTCATGGTCCTTTATATGCCTGCCTCACTCAGTCTCTCATTGCTGAGCATAACTTTGTGTGACACTGTGCCTTGCTGCATCCTGCCTTGTACCTGCTGCTGCCTGATACCTGCTACGTTATTGGACTCTGCATGACCATTCTGAAACTCTACTCCTGATCTCGGCTATCCTCGCAACAACTACTCTCCACTCTCCAACCCTGACCTTGGCAAAGTACCCCAACAATCCGCTACTCTCCAATCCAGACCCGGCAAGTATAAATGACTACTCTACCTTCGATACTCCTGGCCCGGCTTGCAAGACCAATCTACACTCTAGGCACGTCCTCCCAGTTGTGGGTTGGCGTTTATACAATTCCCTACCTCAGCCTTGCGGTCGCGTCTGGTTTGTGGTGAGCTACGCGTTACAGTTCACTTATGTAACTGTATTTGTAACCATGTATTTGTCATCTTAGCTCTATGCCCAGGACATACTTGAAAATGAGAGATAACTCTCAATGTATTACTTCCTAGTAAAACATTTTATAAATAATTTAGGACCAACGAATCCTGAGGTCCCTGCGGAGACCAGGCAGGTAAGCCAGACCAAGTTAACACCTCCCAACATACGTGTTTCCCCATCCCCTGACTAAGGATGAGTGGCCGGAGCTAGGAACCAGGTTCAGAGAAGCACTGTGGTCTGATCCCAGCTTAGAAGGCATGAGACTTTGGGCGTCCGAGTCTGCCTCTGAGAGTGGATCGGATCAGTATCTCTGGCACCATTGGCTCCTATACAGAGAGCATGCCCCTGATGCTCCAGACAGAGTATGGACTGGTGGAAAACAACTAGGAGTACCCAGGGAGTATAGGCAGCAGTTGTTGCATGTAGCCTATTCCACCCCACTGGCAGGACATCAGGGGGTCACCCGCACCCGGCTATTGCAGCGGTTTTAATAGCCGGGGGCATCTACAGCCGTCGGCAGATTTCTTCCACTCCTGTGATGCCTGCCAGTGAGTACGCAAGTCAGGCGACCGTGTGGAGGTCCCCCTGAAACCACTCCGGGTGATCTGTGAGCCTTTCCAGATGGAAGCAGTAGACCTAGTGGGACCCCTTCTGGTCCCTAGCTGGACAGGGAAGTGCTATATCCTCGCGGTGGTTGACTTCTCAACCTGGTACCCTGTGGTTGTGGCACTTTCATCCATTGAGGCTAGAAAAGTGGCAGAAGCTTTGATAGGGATTTTTACTAGAGTAGGGTTCCCTAGTGAGATCCTAACCGATCAAGGGGTGCAGTTCATGTCTGAATTGCTCCAGTGTCTCTGGGCTACGTGCAGGGTGACAGCCCTCAGTACTGCCCCATACCCCCAGGCAAACGGACTGTGTGAGCTGTTCAATGGTACCCCTGAAGTAGATGCTGTGAGCCTTTGTAGATGATGAAAAGAAAGACTGGGAGATTAATTTACAGCACTTGTTGTTTGCGTACCGAGAGGTACCGCAAGCGTCTACCGGGTTCACACCTTTGTGAGCTTCTATATGGTCGCATGGTCTGGGGGCCGCTTGACCTGTTCCGTGAGGGAAGGGGATATACTGATGCTTCTGTGCTACAGGGACCAGTTAGAGATGCTCATGTGGTTAACACTGGCTAACCTGAAGGATGCTCAAACCAAGCAGAAGCGTTGGTATGACAAAAATTCCCGTAGCAGAAAGTTCATCCCTGGGCAGCAAGTGCTTGTTCTGAAGCCCACTCGGCAGAAAAAACTCATGGCTGCCTGGGCTGGCCTATATATGGTACTCCGGCTGATGAACAAGTGCAACTATGTTGTACAGCTAGACGAGGAGACATGTAGACACAGAACCTACCATATAAATATGTTAAAAGCATATTTTGCGAGTGAGCCATCTGTGCTGGCTATCTGTAGCCCACCGATGTGGGACCCAGCAAGCCAAGCTCTGCCCCATCTCATAGGGGAGTCTAGGAAGGGGGCCACCGTAGAGAAGGTAGAGGTAGGTCCCCAGCTCGAGGCACCCCAGCGGGTGCAGGCATGGGCTATGTTAGAGTAGTGCATGGTTCTGTTCTTGGACAAGTAGAGCAGGACCCATATTACTTATCACCCAGTCCACACCGGGAATCAGAGACCTCTGCATAACAATGCCTATCAGGTATCAGCAGAGTTGAAGAGTAGCATAGAGGAGGAGGCGGAAGAGATGCTGGCCCTAGGGGTAATTGTACCGTTTCAGAGTCCTTGGACTTCCAAGGTAGTCCTGGTACCTAAGAAGGACGGGACCCATCGGTTCTGTGTGGACTACCAGTAGAGCAATGTTCAGACGGTGTCTGATGCCTATCCCATGCCACGCGCTATTAGATGAGCTCACGGGGCAAGGTATCTGACTACCATAGAATTGTCCAGGGAGTACTGGAAAATCCCTCTGACCCAGGAGGCACAGGAGAAGTCAGCCTTCATTACTCCGACTGTCTTATATGAAGTTATGCCATTCGGGATGAAGAATGCCCTGGCTATCTTCCAACGCCTTGGTCAATAGGTTACTGGAAGGCAGGCAAAGCTTTGCAAGGGCATACATGGATAACATTGCTGTGTTTAGTAATTCCCTGGAGTCACATTTAATACATGTACCAGTGGTGCTGAAGAGGAGCAGGGCTGACACTTAAACCATCCAAGTGTCTAGTCGGGGTGGCAGCGGTACTGTACCTCGGGCATAGAGTAGGGGGAGGGCATCTCAAGACAGAACCGGCTAAGGTAGAGGCAATCATTGTGATGGTAAAGGGGTTAATCAGGCTCATTAATAAAGGTTACGCCCACTTGGTTACCCCTGCTCTGTGTCTTGAGGTCCTAGACTGTCAGCTCTTGAACCCAGATGTCTGTAATGCATTACTGTGACTGTGTGCAAATTATGTGACAGTAAAGATGTATTTGTGTTTTGCCTTTCTTGAGGTGCTGGGACCGGGTGATTACTAGGTTGTAAGTTTAAAGGGTGGGTTTGCCGGAGAAAGTCTTTATAGAATGTGTCTATCTATTGGGGTTCCAGAGTAGTGGGTGTGACGGTGAGAGGGTACCAAGGCAAATAATAAAGGTATTATGCCCAGCTGGTTGCCCCTGAGCCATATTGGGGAGTTTGAAGTTTCAGCTCGTCAACCCAGTCAGGGCATGTGAACTGCATTGTAATAAAAGATTTATGTTTATTTTACTGTTCCAGGAGTGCCAACCAGTGGAGATTCACGGGGTGTGAGTTTCAGGGAGGATTTTACTGTAAAAATGTTGTCGGGTGTGTTTGGGTAGAAGGGGACCAGAGTTGCAGGCTACCCTGACAATGTACCCAGGAATCCTGCCAGATTCCTGGGGACATGAAGACACAGACCCCCGGACAAAATCCTCCCTAGGAAGCAGTTAGGCGGCTAACCGCCAGGTCTCCCTGCTTCAGCACAGACCAGAACAGTAAGACGGGCAGGCTTATAAATCACATTCAAGGGTCCCCCGGTATATGCCCAAACCCCCAGAACCCAGTATAAGGGTTCGGAATCTCTCCCACCATGTATAAGGTGGCAAGAGTGAAATGTTTCTAAGTCCAGCGCTTAGAGAATAAAAAGCGTCTTTTGCTAACTTCTGTTAGGAAGCTCCTAGCGCTCTGAAACTGGTCGTCCGCATAGTTCAGGTAGAAACATATAAAAATGACCATAACTTAATTTATATAATGTTTCATAAAAAGTGATGAATGGAAGTCCCCCTAAATTAGTGTATTAAACATGATAGGAATAGTTGGACCTTCATTCAGAACACCGGAGACAGGGAAACACTAATTTATTTTAGCACTCCGCTTAGTATGCATGTAGTGACTAACTGTAAATGAGCTGAGGATGTGCAGCTCCGGACTTCTAAGGCATCCCGCTGGCTTGATGCCACAATGTCTGCAAAAGTCCAGAGTTGAAAGGCTCAGAGACTCTGAGGTGTCAGGTTGGGAGGGGTAGCCCAAGTACCCCCATCCTAATGTGAAGTCTGGGCCGTTGGCAAATGGTTGCCCAGCCCAGACTTACTGTCGCCAGGTAGAGGGCTGGGTCCCATATGCTAAGTGGCAAAGGAGCTAGGTTGGCGTATGCCCTTAGCAGAATAGGTACACCACCCATGCCAGATTTCTGAAGTATTGGCAACTCCGGGATATGTGGGAAAAGTTATTCCCATGGAAAGATTGGCTGCACTTGTTAGGTATAGGGTTCTGAACCCTATAAGAATTCCTGGAGCCCATCGGTAATCAGATTCATCTTAAGGTTCATCAAGCTTCATAAGTTTCATCAAGATTCCAAGTGCCAGTACAGCAGCGGCAGATTTGAGAACGGACCAAGGCTTTCGCGAGTAATTCCCGCTCCTGGGATATTACTCCTACAGACTTTATTTTACAAGATTTCGTTCTGGAAACAAATTATTTCGTTTGCCCCCGTCCCAGCAAGTGTATTTTGACTGTAATTGTGGAACATTGTTGTGTATGTCTTTTTCGTGAAATAAATTACAATTTATTTTACCTCTTTGCTTTGCTCAATCATATGATCCTGGTATAAATGTGTTGATAAACCTGGTTTCCCATGACAATGGGATACCCCAGGAGTTGGATCCGGGAATCGAGTGAGCACATTGCTCCAGGCAAACTCTGACTCTGAAAACGCTATTATGACTCACTGCCAGGATTCCTGCTGCAGCATCTTCCAGACAAGGTAAAGGGGCATGAAGGGGTTAATGTATACCTGCAATCATACTTGGGTTCCCTAGTGTAATGAGAGGTCCCTAGTATAAGGAAGACCCATGCCCAGGTACCATGCAACTGGTATAGGGGTTCAGGGGTTACTCCAGCTATGTGATAAAGCTGAGAGTGATTTCTTGTGTGTAAAACGTTTGTCATTTCTAAAGTGTGCCAAGTATGAGAGTAGTGAGTGTAGGCAATATATACACTCACTCCATCCCTGACACCAGAACAAGGATTTATATATTTTAGCACACCTAAGACAGGGCACAGTATATTTTATTAAAGAGTTATATTTAATAGGTTTATGTACTGATAACCTGTGAATGAACTGTAGGATTTCCAAGTCATGGATTCCAAGAGACCAGATGGCTACCAAGCTTGGTGCCTATGGGGTATGCGGAGTCCTGACTTGAAAGCCTCAGGGATGCCAAGGTGTTAGAATAGGAGGGGTACTGCAGTTCTGCTTGAGTACTCGCATCCTAGGCTAACACTGGGCTATCCGGCCACCATTAGCCAGAACCCAGACTCTGTGGAGCCTGGACAGCGGGTGGTCTCAGTATGCAAAGAGGCAGATGTGCCAGGTTGGCGCATGCCCCTTGGCAGACTGAGTAATGGTGCCCACCCGGATTTACAATACCGGCAAATCGGTGATTGGCTGGCAGGAGAATTCCCACACTCTGATAGGCTGTAGAGATTTGTGAATGGGACACTGAAACCCATAAGGAACCTTGCAGCCAATGAGAAGCACAGATTCCAAGCGCCAAACCAACAGCGGCAAATTGAAAGATGCTCTGTACTGACGCGAGCCGGCTTCAAAGATTTTGACTCAAAAATTCTTCTGAGTCCCACTTCTGAAGAATGTAGCGGTTGCGGCTGGCATTGCACGCCGAAATCAGTTCCAGGACTTTCGTGAGTACCTACCGGTCATTGGGAAGGGCTCCTACAGAGGTCATTTTTGTGAATTTCATTTAGAGAATAGATTTATTTGTTAACCCCGTTCACAGTAAGTGTGTTAACCCTGTAAATTGTGTTACATTGTGTGTATGTCTTTTCCTGAAATAAATTACAATTTATTTTACCTCCTTGCTTTGCTCAATCAATGATCCGGTATAAAAAGGTGTTGATAAAACTGGTCTCCCGTGACAGGTACACAAATGGTCTTATAATGTTTGGCAAATAATCTTATTAATTAATAATCTTATTATTAAAAACATTATATAAGTAATTAATATTCCTGGCTTGGCTTTGTTCATTTGTTTCAAAGTAACTATGGTGCCATGGTCAAATCGTCATAAAAAGCTGATAGTCTTGGTTTTTGGGTTAAACCTTGTAAGCCAGGACTTGTGAAGGGTTTGATTTCCTCTTGCTGCTCCCTTTTGTCTGTCCTTGTGTGTTCAACAAGAGTTAGCATAGGCAAGCCCCCCACCCCGTATCTTTTTTTGGCTCACCGATACGTTTAGGGTGGGCCAAGGGTAAAGAATGGCAAACACTACCTCCTTCAGAGGTCGAGAAGAAATCTAATTTATTAATTTTTCAAAATCCAATAAAAGCAGACAAATCTGTGATATTAGCACGGTTAGAGTTGGTTAGGAAGGCCTGATAGACTTCTACATTCTTTACATTAACAAAAGGTTGATTTCAGACTCGCTCGACGTGATAACCCCTTTAAAAGATTATTAAACTTAACAATTTTGATGTCAAACTAAAAGACCATTTTACCTAATAGATATTTATACATATATATTTAGGCACTGTACCGTGTATGAATTTCACTGGATGTGCTAAAACTGAGCTTTGTCTGTGTTTTATGTTCTGTCTCTGGTTTTAAATATAAACTTAACACCAGTAAAGAAACGTAAAAATAAATTACAGTTAATCGAAGGAAACTTTGTCATGGATAATTAGAACCTTTTATCTCCCAAATAAATCTGTTCAGAAAACGCAGACAATCTAGACAGTTATTAATAATCAAATAAGTATGGCATTCCTAGAGTATGTATATCTAGGACTCATTTCTAGGAGTTAATGTCCTACTTGAGTTCTTTGGGGCAGATTCCTCAAGCGCTAAATGGTACTGGCGCCCGATGAATCTGTCCCTTTGTTGGTTAACCTGTATGGTGCCCTTATGACATTCCCTGAACATCCGGAGGGCAGGCACGCGAGGGGCCCTTATTATGTTCGACAAATGTCATGCTATTAATGCTCATTTTATAATAAAAGATCATCTCTGATCGCCTTCACTGAACCATTGGATGACACAGGTCTTCAGCAGCTAAGGGGTTAAAGCCACAAAACACTTGATTTTTACTGAATCGGGATTGGGGGTTTCCCAGAGTTGATCGGCGCTATTCCTAGTTCCGCGGGGCCCCTGGTTACTGAGATATATGCCAGTAAAATGTAAATAAAACACTTTGTGAATTTCTATTGCCTCATGGAAGTGTGGCTTGAGTGGCAGCCATTTTGATTTTCCAAAAGTGACCAGAAATGCCAACTAAGATTTGGGAGGGGTTTCATCTCCTGTGGAGATGTCTGATTGTTACTGTGAATTTGCACATTTTATCTTCATTTTCTTTCTAATAAGGACTGGGTGGCATAAGAGCAAAGAAAACAGTTAACTGACAAACATTCCCATGTTTACAGGCCCTGCAAGTAAAAAAAGAGAGAAAAGCGTAGCACAACAAAAGGCACAAGAGAGGAAGCTGGACAATGATAGCCGTGAAAAAAAGTTTATTAGAAAAACAACATCCTCACAGTCATTCTGACGCGTTTTGTAACCGTCGATACTTTGTCAAATAGTCGCTCTGGCATCACTGCGGGGATGTTGTTTTCTTAATAAACCTTTTTCATGGCTATCATTGTCCAGCCTCCTCTCTGGTGCCTTTTGCTGTGCTCCGCTTTTTTCTCTTTTTTTACTTCCATTCCAATCACCGACTGGAGCACGCATCTGACGGGAGTTCAAACAACACTGCCATTCTGCTCAGGGGACTACGGAGAAGAAAAACGTGAGTTGTGATACTATCTCATCCTATACAGGTTTGACAGTAGGTTTGACAGTAGTAGGCTCACTCTGGACAATTGATGTGTGTTTGGGATGATTTACCATGCGAGAGCGGGCTCACTGGTTGGGCTCCAGCTGCGGGATTCTCTCCCCCTTACTACACCGTCCTTTACCTGCTGAATCTGTTCATTCATACACTGGCATACTTATTATGCACATTAAGCCTAGAAGCGTGCACATCCTGCCTTACTTCTAAGCACCTTATGGACATTTACATTTCTCAATGACTATATGAACAGTCCGCACCAATCTCCGACACATATCGAGAGCATCGGCCCAGGGGTTTCCCCATTTTGCCAGAAGAAATGCAATTAGTAATTATTTTCCAGAAAAACAAATGTGTGTGTGTATATATATTATATATAAAATAAAAAATGAATAGACGACACCGTATATATATTTATTTTTTATTACATAGTTACATAGTAGATGAGGTTGAAAAAAGGCATATGTCTATCAAGTTCAACCTGTGCTAAATTTAGACAACAGATACTTTATCTATATCTATACTACCTTATTGATTCAGAGGAAGGCAAACAAATAAACAAACCCAGTGTCATATCATCCAATAATCTCTCATAAGGAGAAAAATACATTCCTTCCTGACTCCAAGAATTGGCAATCGGATTAATCCCTGGATCAACATTCTTCCCATGTTTACTTATTTGGTATATCCCTGTATATCTTTCCTTTCTAAAAAGATGTCCAACCTTTTTTTGAACAAATCTATTGTATCTGCCATCACAGTCTCCATGGGTAATGAATTCCACATTTTAACTGCCCTTACTATAAAGAACCCTTTCCTTTGTTGCTCGTGAAATCTCCTTTCCTCCAACCTTAAGGGATGACCCCGAGTCCTTTGTACTGGCCTTGGGATGAATAGTTCTTTTGAAATCTCCCTGAACTGTCCCCAAATATATTTGTACTGCACCGACACACTTTATTCGAGCAAATGCCTGGTTTGTACCTGGCAGAAACCTGGAATCCGCCGCTGCTCACCTCTTGCATGCTTCGTTGCGTTTGCCTTCCCAGCCACGGTTCATGCCTGGCTGACGGGGGCCTGATCTGTTAAATGATAATGAGAATGATTTACTAGGCTGCGATGTTTCGATTGTCCACCAGATGGCATAAACTCATGACTTAAGTAATGTGTGGCCTTTGCAAGTTGTTTCGTTTCCAAAAAAAAGTTACTTTATCCCAGTACAGTATGCTATTGTGTAACTTGTCCTTGAGACTGAAGGAATAGTTGCAAAAAATGTATCAATTTAGGCTTTACATACAGTAATGTATTAAATAAAGACAAAGATCATTTTCACTTACACTATTCTACAGAGACATGAGTGTTCAAGTGGAGCCCGTGTTCCAAAAACCTGACAGAAGTTATGCTTATTTGATATGGGCCGCTATAAATGCAACAGAGGATAAGATGGCAACAGTTGTTCAAATTTATCAGTATTTTATCGAAAATTATGACTTTTACAGATTTTCGCCAACTCCTCATTTGTGGAAGCATGCAATAAGGAAAAGGTTATGTAGTGACCCCTGTTTTCACCGTATTGAGCCCCAATTTGTTGGAGGGTATTGGTGTGTGTCACAGGGTTTTTCCCGTATCTATGATAATGGAGGCGGCAAAAGGCGAAGGGTCGTGTTAAAACGAAATAAGAAGCGACAGTCCCTGCCAAGCAATGCGCCAGAACCAGAACCAGAACCAGCAGCAGCACCAGCTTATCATCATGGTCCCGCCGTCGGTGACAACTCTGAGATGGATTTCGCAGCCAGTTTTGATGAAGCTTGCATGTACCTAAGCGATTTCCCGCTGACTACAGGTGGGCTAGTCCCTCTGCAAAATGATGAAAGCTGGACTGGAAGTGGGCCGGCGCCAGCGCAAGCTGAATGGGAAATTTAGTACAATACTGTACAGTATGGTGAGTACTGTATTTTTGCCGTATTATTTTGGTGGGGCTGGCTGGGAACTTCTTTAGGGGGCTGACCATTACTGTACATTAAAACTTTTCATTTTGTTTTTCCTCAGAAAAGAAAACGGCTAATGGGGGGATTTCGATGGATTATATTGTACTGTATGCTGATGTTTTCCGGCCATACAGTATACTGTGTAATAAACCCGAATAAATAAAACTATGCATTTATTCTACAGTATATGTTCAGTAAATTACTGCACATACTGGGGGCGAGATGTGTTTGCAGCAGAGAGAGATTTAATAATATTGTACAGTGAGCAGGGGGTTCCCTGAGCCAGAAATTAATGATTAATGCTCAGGGAACCCCCCCCCCCCTGCTCCTGATCAATATTATTAAAAATACGGAAAATTCTGCGTCATTACCATAGCGGATAGCCGCTAAGGCAATGAAGGGGTTAACCCACCGTGCCCGCTTTATTGTGTGTAGTGGGGATGGGTGAGGGGGGTATTTGGCCCTTGGTGTGAGTTTAGGACTTGCGGGAGGGGGGGGGGGGGGTTGCGGGTGCACTTAACCCCTTCACGATCGTAGCAGTTAATACCGCTACGGTCATGAAGGGGTTAAGCCCTCCCGCTACCCCAACCCCCCCCCCCCCCCCCCCGCAAGCCCTCCCCAACCATCGTTGGGGCGAATACCCCATTCACCCACCCTCCCGCTACCCACAATAAAAAAATACACACACACAGCAGCCGCCAAAAAATAAATAAATAAATGACAATAAATACATTTGAAATACATTTTTATTGATAGTGTAGATGTGCAGGGGGTCTCCGGAGCTGAACCGCGTTGGTTTTAGGTCTGGGGACCCCGTGCCCCCCGAGATACAGGCCCCTTTAGGGGGTGCCGGTAGCCCTCTGCTTGGTTTAAAGGTCCGATCACGTGATCGCGGCCTGTAAACCAAGCAGAGCAGAGGGATACCGGCACCCCCTAAAGGGGCCTGTATCTCGGGGGGCACGGGGTCCCCAGACCTGAAACCTGTGCGCTTCAGCTCCGGAGACCCCCTGCACATGTACACTATCAATAAAAATGTATTTCAAATGTATTTATTGTCATTTATTTATTTATTTATTTATTTATATTTATTCATTGTGCTGCTGCTGCAAGTCGTAAACTCACACCAAGGGCCAAACACCCCCCTCACCCCCAATAAAAAAAATTCACGCACAGCAGCCCCACAATTAATAAATAAATCTAAATAAATAAATAAAATCTACAGTATGTAAAACCCCCTCCCCTATTCTCGCTTTTAAAACGCCCTGCCTTCTCTCTAATCTATGTAAAAAACCCTCCCCCTATACCCCTATTGTGTGTGCGTTAAACTTCCCTGCAAGCTATGTAAAAAAACCTCCCCCTATTGTGTGTGTGTTTAAATCTGTCTGGCCTGTGTTTCTGAGTGCTGAGGGCCAAACACCCCCCTCACCCCCAATAAAAAAAATTCACGCACAGCAGCCCCACAATTAATAAATAAATCTAAATAAATAAATAAATAAAGACATGAGGAGAAATAAATTTATACTGTACAGTATATACTTTGTATATATATATACACTGTATATATATATATATATATATATATATATATATATATATATATATATATATATATATATATATATATATACATACAGTATACATATATACACTGTGTATATATATATATATATATATATATATATATATATCATACAGCTATATTTATATATATATATATATATATATATATATATATATATATATACTGTATATATATATATATATATATATATATATATATACATACTGTATGTGAGTGAAAAGAGAAAAAAGTAACCCGTATGGGAGCACTCAGGTATGCAATTGATATATTTGTTTATTTATTTGACACAGTGCAAAAAGGGATGAATAAACAGTACATGATTTAAAAACACTTAAAAAAGAGGCATGGACCCTTAAACACTAATGAACAGCACTAGGGAACGACACACACTGTCAACCCTAAACATGAAAAGGATAGTGACTCAAAAAACACTAGGGAGAATCAAAGTGAATCACAATACAGTAGGTTACTGGGTTTAAAGGCACCTACTGTATACAACGCTAAGGATAATGCACACTACACACCAAAAGGTAGACTTGTCAAAGTATAAATGACAGTCTCAAAGCATCACACATCTGCATTAGCATACAGTAATATACAGTAACCAATGCCTACAGCACAAATCATGTGTAGGAAAGGTGGTAAGGTGGAATGAAATCCCTAGATGTGTAGAGCAATGAAGTTAATGAATAGCATACTGTACAGTATAAAACATAACATTACAATCCACACAGTACATTGCATTTACAGTACATTGTATACTGTAAATGATGCATAGCATTAAATCTATGCACCATATACAGTACTGTACATTCTGCAAATGAATGTTAACAATATAATTGCAAGCTACTCTACCAGTAAATACTGTACAAACACTTCCAAACAAGTCAACTTAACTACAGTATTTTAACCAAGCAAGTAAACCAAAATCAATATATACTGTAAGTAACAACCAGAAAAGACAATTTAAAAACAAACTAACCCTTACAATACCAAGGATTACATCTATCTAATTGTAAAAAACCTTATACATTATACACAGCATTGTTTAAAAACCCCTTCCCCCCTAATGTTTGTGTTAAGCAGATTACACTGAAGGGAGAGAGATATAAAGGCCTAAAGCCCCTTCCCCCCCTAATGTTTCTGTTAAACAGATTACAGTACATTGAAGGGAGAGAGATTTTACAGAAACACACATTAGGGGGGAGGGGGCTTTAAACAGATTACATTGAA
The DNA here is from genome assembly GCF_040206685.1 of Ascaphus truei. Taxonomy (NCBI): domain Eukaryota; kingdom Metazoa; phylum Chordata; class Amphibia; order Anura; family Ascaphidae; genus Ascaphus; species Ascaphus truei. The sequence continues at coordinate 192,242,857 of NC_134487.1, read as the reverse complement.
GGGAGATAGATGTTTCTGTTACCAGTAAATCTCCCTCCCTGCATTGCTAACCACCCTCACCCCCTACCCACATACCGTTAACCCCCCCCCCATCCTGGCCATGGCCCCTCCGCTTCTGCAAAACAGACACAAAAATTAAAACATACAAAGTAATGTCCCCTAACCCCTTAATCACCATAGCGGTTATTAACCGCTACAGTCATGAAGGGGTTAACCCACCCTCACCCACCCACCACTCGGGATGCCTACATACCCTCCCACACTAACCCCCCCCCCCCACCCGTGAGGCCTAACCACCCAGTCAGTACCCACAAGGGAGGCCTACCCACATACCGTTGGGGAAACACCCCACCCCCACCCCAGTACCCACAATAAAAACAGTACAATCACCCACAATAAACAGCATTCTATTTATTAAATACATTACCCACCCCCTGTGCCCCCCCCCCCCCATAAATACAAGATTTATTCTTTTACATTCAGGGTCCATAACGTAGCCCCACGCTAGTCCCCGGTGGGCTGGCAGGGCACCTGGACAGACCTACAGTTTACCAGCAGCATTCCACAGGTTCTGGAGGCCTGCTGGTGGATCCTGCCAGCACCATGGCGCTCAGGTGGTCTCCTTGGGTCACCGTGAGCCACAATTGGGTCCACACGGTAGGCCCAAGGATGTCTGGGAGCCCCGGGTCAAACCCACAGGTGTCTGCGGGGCCTCGGGTGGTTCCCATGGGGGTCTGGGGAACTCACGGGTGCTCACTACGGGTCCGCGGTGCCCCCACAGAAGTGGGACCACACATCATCATCCCCGCACCTACGGCTCGGAGGTGCCCCCACAGAAGTGAGACCACACATCGTCATGCCCGCAGACTACGGGTCCGCGGTGCCCCCACAGAAGTGGGACCACACATCATCATCCCCGCATGTGTCACCCGTGGAACCACCAGCCTGCTACCCTTTAGGATACCCGAGGATTCCCCGCGGGTGGTCTCCAGAGGTCCCACGCAAAACCACGGAAGTAACCCTGAATGTAAAAAAAATAAACCTGGCCTATACATTCAATACATACACCCTCCCCCCCAACACCTACAGTACAATAATGTGCAAAATAACTATTATCCAGATATGAATAATAGATTAATTGCCCATTATTAAAAACATTAACTAGCATATACAAATAAATAAAGTACTACTGACCTCATCAATACGAAGTGTCCGACGCCAGCGCCTTCCTTCTCTTGCCCACACAAAACATAGCCAAAACCAAGCCAATACATTGCAATTACATTCAGATATCAATTAACCCCTTAAACACCTTATCGGATAATAACCGCAAAGGTAATTAAGGGGTTAAGCCACACAGGCACGATACCCACCCTTCACCCATGAATTTGTACTGTGGCTTCATCATGCAACTATATATATATATACTGTATATATATACATACAGAGAGACAGAGAGAAAGAGAGAGAGAGAGATATATACAGTATATATATATACACACGTTATATACACACCCATGATAAACCAAATATACAGTACAAATAAATGTAGAAGGGTTATCAAAACCATACTGTTCTACAACCAAACACTTCTCCATACAGACACTACATTAAAAATCAATTTCCTTTAAAAATCCTAACTGATCTCACAATCTACTGTACTGTATATGATCACAAACCAATGAAAAAAGTCACATTCCAAAATGCATAAAATCTATGCACCATACTGTATACATTCTGCAAATTAATCAACGTAAACAAAAATCAATTAGCAATCATTATTTAGATCTCTAAACATTTCACACTCAATCATGAACAATGAAACCATTAACAGATTCACGCCTAGAGCAGAACAATTAAGCCTTTGAAAAAATATAAGTACCGACAAAAATACAACCTTTCCAAACCAAGCCTACAGTACCTACAGTATCCCTGACCTTCCTCAAACACACAATACAATACCAAGGAATAATACATCTATCTAATTTTAAAATACTTTAAACTCACAAAATAATTAAAAACACATCTAATCCAGCTTTTAAAACATCATCATTTCTTACCCTGAATGTATACTGTACAGTATATCTCTCTAGACATATATATTGTACATACATACATACAGTGGCAAGAAATGATATACCACAAAAAAATAAAAATACACAGGTTAAAAAACCTTTTGAAAAAATTAACAAGTTAAATAAAATACATTTCTTTACTGTAGTTCACTTACCATTACTTGCCCCCACCGACTCCCGTTGCCCAGCTTACTCACGAACCAATCCACGATCAGGAACCCATAAAATAATAAACCATTGAAAATAATAAACATTAAACTAAAAATCCAAACCAATCCACGGGTCTTCTACTTGTAATACACCTTCATCTGTATTCTTCTTTCTTCTATCTCCTTCCGGGCGGGGCAGGGCGTGGTCTTCTTTCCATCATCGGCCACGCCCTTGTCTTTTTCCTTCTCCGGAGGTCCTTCCTCCGCGGCGTCTGGCTGCAAAATGAGACGACATAGGCTTTTAAAGGCCTATGACGTCACATTTTGCGTCATGGTTCCCACGGTCCTGATTGGACCGTGAAAACCATGTGTGTTGGCCGATAATAAAAAAATGATGACGTCACTTAAAGGGAATGAAAGCACAGCCAATCAGAATGGCTTTGCTTCAATTGCCTTTAAGATGACGTCATGAAAAGGCACATGGCCGTGCACACATGGTACTAGAGCCAATCAGAGCGTGGGAACTTTATCCCTACTCTGATTGGCTCTGGTATACCATGTGTCAGGGGCTTGGGGGAGAAAGGATGTGACGTCAATGAAAACCTGTCACGTGGTACGGTAGCCAATCAGAGCGTGGGAACTTTATCCCTACTCTGATTGGCTCTGGTATACCATGTGTCAGGGGCTTGGGGGAGAAAGGATGTGACGTCAATGAAAACCTGTCACGTGGTACGGTAGCCAATCAGAGCGTGGGAACTTTATCCTTATTGACGTCACATCCTTTCTCCCCCAAGCCCCTGACACATGGTATACCAGAGCCAATCAGAGTAGGGATAAAGTTCCCACGCTCTGATTGGCTCTAGTACCATGTGTGCACGGCCATGTGCCTTTTCATGACGTCATCTTAAAGGCAATTGAAGCAAAGCCATTCTGATTGGCTGTGCTTTCATTCCCTTTAAGTGACGTCATCATTTTTTTATTATCGGCCAACACACATGGTTTTCACGGTCCAATCAGGACCGTGGGAACCATGACGCAAAATGTGACGTCATAGGCCTTTAAAAGCCTATGTCGTCTCATTTTGCAGCCAGACGCCGCGGAGGAAGGACCTCCGGAGAAGGAAAAAGACAAGGGCGTGGCCGATGATGGAAAGAAGACCACGCCCTGCCCCGCCCGGAAGGAGATAGAAGAAAGAAGAATACAGATGAAGGTGTATTACAAGTAGAAGACCCGTGGATTGGTTTGGATTTTTAGTTTAATGTTTATTATTTTCAATGGTTTATTATTTTATGGGTTCCTGATCGTGGATTGGTTCGTGAGTAAGCTGGGCAACGGGAGTCGGTGGGGGCAAGTAATGGTAAGTGAACTACAGTAAAGAAATGTATTTTATTTAACTTGTTAATTTTTTCAAAAGGTTTTTTAACCTGTGTATTTTTATTTTTTTGTGGTATATCATTTCTTGCCACTGTATGTATGTATGTACAATATATATGTCTAGAGAGATATACTGTACAGTATACATTCAGGGTAAGAAATGATGATGTTTTAAAAGCTGGATTAGATGTGTTTTTAATTATTTTGTGAGTTTAAAGTATTTTAAAATTAGATAGATGTATTATTCCTTGGTATTGTATTGTGTGTTTGAGGAAGGTCAGGGATACTGTAGGTACTGTAGGCTTGGTTTGGAAAGGTTGTATTTTTGTCGGTACTTATATTTTTTCAAAGGCTTAATTGTTCTGCTCTAGGCGTGAATCTGTTAATGGTTTCATTGTTCATGATTGAGTGTGAAATGTTTAGAGATCTAAATAATGATTGCTAATTGATTTTTGTTTACGTTGATTAATTTGCAGAATGTATACAGTATGGTGCATAGATTTTATGCATTTTGGAATGTGACTTTTTTCATTGGTTTGTGATCATATACAGTACAGTAGATTGTGAGATCAGTTAGGATTTTTAAAGGAAATTGATTTTTAATGTAGTGTCTGTATGGAGAAGTGTTTGGTTGTAGAACAGTATGGTTTTGATAACCCTTCTACATTTATTTGTACTGTATATTTGGTTTATCATGGGTGTGTATATAACGTGTGTATATATATATACTGTATATATCTCTCTCTCTCTCTTTCTCTCTGTCTCTCTGTATGTATATATATATACAGTATATATATATATAGTTGCATGATGAAGCCACAGTACAAATTCATGGGTGAAGGGTGGGTATCGTGCCTGTGTGGCTTAACCCCTTAATTACCTTTGCGGTTATTATCCGATAAGGTGTTTAAGGGGTTAATTGATATCTGAATGTAATTGCAATGTATTGGCTTGGTTTTGGCTATGTTTTGTGTGGGCAAGAGAAGGAAGGCGCTGGCGTCGGACACTTCGTATTGATGAGGTCAGTAGTACTTTATTTATTTGTATATGCTAGTTAATGTTTTTAATAATGGGCAATTAATCTATTATTCATATCTGGATAATAGTTATTTTGCACATTATTGTACTGTAGGTGTTGGGGGGGAGGGTGTATGTATTGAATGTATAGGCCAGGTTTATTTTTTTTACATTCAGGGTTACTTCCGTGGTTTTGCGTGGGACCTCTGGAGACCACCCGCGGGGAATCCTCGGGTATCCTAAAGGGTAGCAGGCTGGTGGTTCCACGGGTGACACATGCGGGGATGATGATGTGTGGTCCCACTTCTGTGGGGGCACCGCGGACCCGTAGTCTGCGGGCATGACGATGTGTGGTCCCACTTCTGTGGGGGCACCTCCGAGCCGTAGGTGCGGGGATGATGATGTGTGGTCCCACTTCTGTGGGGGCACCGCGGACCCGTAGTGAGCACCCGTGAGTTCCCCAGACCCCCATGGGAACCACCCGAGGCCCCGCAGACACCTGTGGGTTTGACCCGGGGCTCCCAGACATCCTTGGGCCTACCGTGTGGACCCAATTGAGGCTCACGGTGACCCAAGGAGACCACCTGGGCGCCATGGTGCTGGCAGGATCCACCAGCAGGCCTCCAGAACCTGTGGAATGCTGCTGGTAAACTGTAGGTCTGTCCAGGTGCCCTGCCAGCCCACCGGGGACTAGCGTGGGGCTACGTTATGGACCCTGAATGTAAAAGAATAAATCTTGTATTTATGGGGGGGGGGGCACAGGGGGTGGGTAATGTATTTAATAAATAGAATGCTGTTTATTGTGGGTGATTGTACTGTTTTTATTGTGGGTACTGGGGTGGGGGTGGGGTGTTTCCCCAACGGTATGTGGGTAGGCCTCCCTTGTGGGTAGTTAGTGGGTGAGGGTTGAGGGTGGTTAGGCCTCACGGGGTGGGGGGTTAGAGTGGGAGGGTATGTACAGTAGGCGTCCCAAGTGGTGGGTGAGGGCGGGTTAACCCCTTCATGACTGTAGCGGTTAATAACCGCTATGGTGATTAAGGGGTTAGGGGACATTACTTTGAAAGTGTTATTTTTTTTCTCTGTTTTACTGTACAGCAGCGGAGGTTGCCATGGGTAGTGGGTAGTGTATTGAATGTATTTATTGGTTATTATGCGTTAACCCCTTCATTACCTTAGCGGCTATACGCTATGCTAATGAAGCCTCGTTTCTGAACTTTTAATAATATTGTGCAGGAGCAGGGGGTCCCCTGAGATTAGATTTCTGTCTCAGGGAACCCCCTGCTCACTCTACAATATTATTAAAAAGACAGAAATGCTGCTTCTTTACCATAGCGCATAGCCGCTAAGCTAAAGAATGATTCTTTAATGATGTGTGTGTTTTATTCACAGTGTAGATGTTCTCCGGAGCTGAAGCGCACAGGTTTCAGGTCTGGGGACCCCGTGCCCCCCGAGATACAGGCCCCTTTAGGGGGTGCCGGTATCCCTCTGCTCTGCTTGGTTTACAGGCCGCGATCACGTGATCGGACCTTTAAACCAAGCAGAGGGCTACCGGCACCCCCTAAAGGGGCCTGTATCTCGGGGGGCACGGGGTCCCCAGACCTAAAACCTGTGCGGTTCAGCTCCAGAGACCCCCTGCACATCTACACTATCAATAAAAATGTATTTCAAATGTATTTATTTGTATTTATTTATTTATTTATTGCGGGGATGCTGTGTGTGATTATTTTTTATTGTGTTTAGCGGGGGTGGGTGACGGGGTTTATAAATGTGAGTTTATAAATAAAATAAAGAATATTATTTATAGGGGCCTTAGAACAGAAGTTCCCACGCCAATTGCGCGCTCATTGCTCTTTTGTTACAATGTTGCTGGTCTTGCGGGTTTGCAGTCTGGCAGCAAAAAGCAGTTTGTAGTACTGTGTGTGAGATAAAGTAACCAGTTCTTTTATTGCTGAAGTCGCCACTAAAAACTTTTATTTACAAATACAGTACAAAAACCGTGCAACACACAACAACATTCAGTATCCTTTGTTTAAGTACAGCAGGTACTATAGGGTAAAACATGTACTGTACAGTACAGCACAACATTACAGTATGGTCTCACTGAAAGTCCTCCCCATTTTCCAGCCATGGCCGATGCCTTGCATGGCGCAAAACGCCATTAATGCAGTCTCTAACGCCTCTCATTACAGGATCTGTAACAGGGTAATAGCGCTGCATTTCTTCCACAATCTTTTTCCTTAAATTGGCAGGAAGGGCATTTTTTTGGCGATTCCCATCATAGTTCACTTTGAACACCCACTCGCAGTACAATGTGTAGGGAACATGGTGTTTAAATATGATCAAGGCATACTTGTGTGGTATACCAGCACTCCTCACCCTATACTTCTCCCTCAGCGCCGGTGTCAGATCGCACAGGGAGATGTCGGGCACTGTTTGTATGCGAGCGGGTGTAGGAAGTCTTTTGGGAGCGGGTGTACTTGAGGCGATGGGCAATGGTAGGGTGTCTGGGAGGAAGCTTTCCTCCGGTAGTGGTCGCCGGGTTGTCTCCTGGCGTGGTCTAGATGGGGTTGTCATGTCCTCCTCAATAGCATAGTACACTGTATCTTCTGGTGGAGGGGGTGTGCTTGGTGATGGAAGGGGGTCGAAGGTACCATGCATCACATCCATGTCACCCCCCTGCTCCAGCGTCGGGGAAACAGGGGCATTAACACCGAGCAAATAATGTATGCCCGCTATGTCTGCCTCTATCTTGTCCATCCGTTGATCCATCCGTTGCTCCATATGTAGCATCCGTTGATCCAGCCGTTGCTCCATATGTAGCACCGACTCCAGAAGCAGATCTAGCTTTGCCAGCACACTAGAATTCCCGGGGAGATCCACACTTAGCCCATTCAGGATCCGGTCCAACGAGCTGCTTGTGCATGGCATCTGGAGATCTGGGGGGATGGGTGCAACGGAGGATGAGATGGGGGTTCCCTGGAGAGAAGCGGCATCGATGGAGAGTGGAAGAGGTGACCTGGGGATGCCCGGTACAGGAGAAGCTGCAGCGTGGTGGAAGAGGGATGGAGAAGGTGACCGCTGGATTTCCGGGAGAGAAGCAGAGTCGTCCAAGAGCAAAGGAGACAGTGACCCGTTGATTTCAGAGGCAGCAGCATCTTCAGATGGAACCGGAGAAGATGGGGGTGGAGAAGCCGGGCTGAAGATTTCCGGGACAGCTACAGCAGAGTCGTCGAAGCATATGGGAGCAAGTGGTCTGCGGATTCGGTGAGTTGGCTGCCATGCGTCTTGCGAACCGAGCACAGTACCGTATTTCTTCTTCACATAATAAGGCTGACGTGTTTTAAAAGCCTTAGCCTTTGGGGTCAGCAGAAGGTTTTCTTTGTTGGCCTTAGCCTGTCGCTTTGCCTTTGGCTTGGGAACGGTAACTGCCTTTCTCTTTTTCAGTGTGGCAGGCACAGCAGAGGTGAGATGATTCTTTCGTCCATAGAACCGGGGATGCTCCATGTAAGCGGGAGGCACAATGCAGTATCTGGACAATGCCTCAGATAAAGATCAGCAAGTGGTGGGCTATGCAACGTGTACAACCTTTTATGCATGGTGGCCAGGTACAGGTGTTGAAAGTGGGTGGTCTGTTATGTGAGTCATTAACATATAAATACACCATCCATTTTGTGGATTCACTGCACATTGAATACACATCGACTAAACATCGAATACACATTCTTGTGTTTGTATTTCTTTCTACAGTACTCGCAGCAATGCCTGTTAAGAAGATTTCAAAGGATCTCAGCATGAGAATGAAGGAGATGTACACGAGCGGACAACGAATTGCAGATATCCAGCGCTGGTTAACTGCTTCTGGCCTCGTTGTGCCATCAAGCACTGTGTGCTATCATGCACAAGGAAAAAACAGAGACCGCAAAAAGGCACCAAGGGTAACAAATGCGTAAGTACTGTATACTGTATTTATAAAACTTAACCAAAAAAAATATAGAAAACTGTAGTGTACATCTACAGTATACCGTATTTATATAGTATATTTATTATATTACAACAGTATATACTGTAGTGTACTGTATGTGTGGTCAATTTATATTTTTTGTGCAGCAGTATACACTTTTGGTATATTGCAATTCATCTTACAACGGAATATACAGTATATGATGTGTATTTATTATGATATAACAACAGTATACCGTATTTATATAGTATATTTATTATATTACAACAGTATATACTGTAGTGTACTGTATGTGTGGTCAATTTATATTTTTTGTGCAGCAGTATACACTTTTGGTATATTGCAATTCATCTTACAACGGAATATACAGTATATGATGTGTATTTATTATGATATAACAACAGTATACCGTATTTATATAGTACAACAGTATATACTGTAGTGTACTGTATGTGTGGTCAATTTATATTTTTTGTGCAGCAGTATACACTTTTGGTATATTGCAATTCATCTTACAACGAAATATACAGTATATGATGTGTATTTATTATGATATAACAACAGTATACCGTATTTATATAGTATATTTATTATATTACAACAGTACTGTATACTGTATATTTTGTCTATTTATATTTATAGTACAGCAGTATACATTTTTTGTATATTTATATTTACTGTATATTACAACATTACATGTACAGTATACAATATACATTTTATATTGCTGCATATTAATAACACAATATAATTTCTTTGCATTGTAGGGAGACTACTCTTCTGGTGGACAGAATAAGTGAGGAGAATGATGAGAGGAGCGCATTAAGGGTTAAAAACACTCTTCAGGAAAACCACAATCTGACTGTATCCGAGAGCAGCATAAAGAAGATGAGACGCAGAATTGGATGGAAATATGGACGTGTGAGGTTAGTAGTGGACAGTACAGGAGGTACTGTACTGTAAAGTAAAAATGTTGTTTTGCAAACTGTACTGCGCTGTGACGCTAACATTTTTTATTCATTGTCATTACAGAGCGTACCCCATGATACGGGACGCAAACAAAATCAAAAGAGTGCTCCAGGCCCAGGCATGGATCGACAGCGGTGAGACTTTCCAGGATTGCATCTTCACTGATGAGTCTACTGTGTCGCTGGAGAGATTTGCAAGATTTGCGTTCCACAAAAAAGGCCGCATAACTTTGAAGCCACGGCCAAAACACCCTGTGAAGCTGCATGTGTGGGGTGCCATCTCTAGGCGTGGACCGGGATGCATTGTCGTCTTTGAAGGTACAATTTCTCAAATATAATGCCGCCTAATGCACTGTACTTGACTAGTGTTGCCTTACCGTATGCACTGTACTGTACTATTGAGCACTTTTCTTTTCTTGCTATAGGAATCATGAATAAAGATTTCTTCCAAGACAACATTGTGCCCGTGATAGTGCGATACATCACACAAGACTTTCCCAATGGTCATCGCTTTTACCAGGACAATGATCCCAAGCACACCGCGTCGACGGCGCATATCCTTGAGCGCGGCATCAACTGGGTGAAGACGCCAGCGGAGTAAGTGTAGTAGACCGTGTCCCATTTATATGTTCCCCACTGTTTTTACTGTGTACTGTATCTCTTAAACTAATTGTCCTTTCTTTCCAATCACAGATCACCAGACTTCAATCCGATCGAAATGGTCTGGCATCAGCTGAAGGACCACATCCGTAAAGTGGCGAAACCCTCCAAGAAGGACGAGTTGTATACAGCCATAATGAGTTTTTGGAACGATGTACTCACCGAGGAACGATGCAATAAATATATAGACCATATTGCCACTGTGTTGCCCATTGTCATCGCGCGCAATGGACAAGCATCAGGAAAGTAGTACAGTGCTGTAGTATTGTACAGTAGGTACACTATGATACAGGTAAGTATGGCACAGATTTTAGCTTTCCCAATAGTCAGAGTTTACAGTAGTTCCAGTATACAGTACAGTAGACTAGTTTGACATACTACAGTAACTGCCTACTAACTGCTCCATTTTTTCTTTCCAGAGAAAGCTGCACCAGCCACCTACTGTACAGTAGGTCTACCATAATACAGTACGCACATACAGTACAGTACAGTACAGTAACTGAACAAAGTTTTTGTTTTCTTGTCGTTCCAGGAAAAAGGGTGCACCAGAGGGGAGGGGGGGCCTTGTGTTCGTCAAATCTGCTTGTGCAGTCAAATGTACAGTATATAAACAGCAGTAATGATGTACACAAAACCTCTCCTCTCTCAATGAACTACTGTACCGCAGACACAATGAGGATACTGTTACAGTATGAAGGGAAAAAGAACAGGATGGGTTATTTAACATTACAGTATACTGTGCAATATTTATACTGTATATTTATATATACTGTATTTTTATTCTAAAGGTATTCGAGAATGTACTCTACTAGATGAGGACCTGGTGACTTTCAACACTCTCAGACACACAGAAAGGATTATTTCACATCACTGTATATTTATCCTGTATATTTTCAGTAATTTAGAAGCAGTGGCTGTTCTGAACAGCCCAGGGCCAGATTAACAAAACAATGGCTTGGATTGGATTAGCCAGACGATTGATGCTTGGCCAGGGAGGGATTAAAAACTCTAAGGGAGGGGGTGGGTGGTGTAGCTGTAGGATTGTACTGTGTCAGTATTTCCAACGCCAGGTCACCCTAATAATTGCATGAATAAACCCCCAAAGACAAGGCCCAAATATACTAGTACAGTATACTGTACAGTACTGTAAAGTATGTATTATTGTGTGTTGATGTTTTGAATTGCTGTTAACTTGAAAAGTTTCACCATTGTATTGTACTGTATTTGTAAATAAAAGTATTTTGTGGCGACTTCAGCAATAAAAGAACTGGTTAATTTATCTCACATAAAGTACGTGAATACGACCGCAATCACCATTGTACAGTAAATGGGTGCATAGGATGGAACGACAGGTGCTAAAGGGGTATAAATATGATACTGTATTTATCAGTATTGATCAAAGAGAATTGATCAGAAGGATTCCCCTTATAAAGTATACAGCACTCTATTGTCATTCATACAGTACAGTATACTGTAGTAAAAGGTAGACAACACATGGTCTTGCAGTACAGTATACTGTATTACTAAAAATCTGTCAGGTTGACCAGAATCACTGCGGATATCGGAAAATAATACAATTTTATTAATTCTACGTACTGTATATAAGGGGAATCCTTCTGATCAACTCTCTTTGATCAACACTGATAAATACAGTAATTTATCTCACACTCAGTACTACAAACTGCTTTTTGCTTGCAATAAACAAACAAACAGGGAAGCGCTACTGTATACTGTATGAGTTAGGATCAGGCCCAGCAGCCACTTTATGTTGAAAACCACATATGAAATGAGCATAAATTTGCATGAATAATTACACAAAAATATATAAAATAAATAGCACAAGTCTCTGACAGAGAGAAATTGTCCAGGTGGTGTGGATACAGGTTAATGCCCCTGTCTGATAGGACAGACTCGGGCAAGAATGGCCTGTGAGAGGTGAATATCCAGAATGGTAGCTGGGATGGAAAGCGCTACCAACTGTGCAGGTATTGAAGTGTGTAGAAATGGGAAGGTGCCGTAGGCATCAAATGTGGAAAGCGCTCACCCAGACTTCATACACTGCGCTTTTTGCTTGCATACTGCAAAGCCGCAAGACCAGCAACATTGTAAAAAAAGAGCAAAAAAAGAGCAATGAGCGCGAAATTGGCGTGGGAACTTCTGTTCTAGGGCCCCTAGAAATAATATTCTTTATTTTATTTATAAACTCACATTTATATATAAAGTATATATTTATTTCTCTTCATGTATTTATTTATATTTATTTATTAATTGTGGAGCTGCTGTGCGTGAGGGGCCATGGCCAGGATGGGGGGGGGGGGGGGTAACGGTACAGTATGTGGGTAGGGGGTGAGGGTGGTTAGACCTCACAGTACATTATGCACATTGGGCCCCCCTCCTCCCCACATTTACATACTGTACACTACACGACATCAATGCAGGGAGGGTTTACCAATGCAGGGAGGGTTTACCAATGCAGGTAAGGCTTTAGGCCTTTATATCTCTCTCCCTTCAGTGTAATCTGCTTAACAGAAACATTAGGGGGGGAAGGGGCTTTAGGCCTTTATATCTCTCTCCCTTCAGTGTAATCTGCTTAACACAAACATTAGGGGGGAAGGGGTTTTTAAACAATGCTGTGTATAATGTATAAGGTTTTTTACAATTAGATAGATGTAATCCTTGGTATTGTAAGGGTTAGTTTGTTTTTAAATTGTCTTTTCTGGTTGTTACTTACAGTATATATTGATTTTGGTTTACTTGCTTGGTTAAAATACTGTAGTTAAGTTGACTTGTTTGGAAGTGTTTGTACAGTATTTACTGGTAGAGTAGCTTGCAATTATATTGTTAACATTCATTTGCAGAATGTACAGTACTGTATATGGTGCATAGATTTAATGCTATGCATCATTTACAGTATACAATGTACTGTAAATG